>NC_057861.1:535149710-535319710 GCF_019393635.1 Dromiciops gliroides
TCAAGTGACTTGCCCAGGATCACACAGCTAGTATGGGTTAAGTGTCTGAGGCTGGATTTGAACTCAGCTCCTCCCAAATCCAATGCTGGTGCTTTATCCACTGCACCACCTAGCTGCCCTACCTAGCTCTCTTTTAAAGTAGGGGCCTTCACTTACTTATGTGTTGGTTACTGAACAACTTCGACAATGATAAATTAAGGGCCTATTATATAGAATACTGTGCTAGGCCATTGGGGTTGGGGGAGAAAGATAGAAAGATGAAATAAGACACAGTCCCTACCTATGATGTGGTAGGGAGCTACAATGCATATGCATATAACTGTTGCGAAATAATACATGATGATGTACATGAGAAAGATGCAAACCAAGTGCAATTCTTAGGTCCCAGGAGGGAAGGAGGATTATCACTCACTGGGAAGATCAGGGAGGAAATAGCATTTGATCTATTACTTAAAGGATAGGTAGACTTTCAATAGAGGAAGTCAGCTGGAAGTAGGGAAGAAAGGCATTCCAGGCATAAATAATGACATGGGCAAAAGCACAGAGATGGGATAATGCTGGCTATAAATGGGAGACAGCTAGTAGTGTGCTTTAACTACAGTGTAGCTACTCGGTAGGCAGTAGGGAACCATTGAAGTGATAGAGCACAGGAGTAAAATGATTGTCTGTAACTAAAAAAAAAAAGAATAATCTGGCAGCTGTTTGAAGAATGAGTTGGATGGGGGAGAGTGTGGAACCAAAACAGAACGGTTTCTCAACAGTTATAAAGTGGTTTCCTCATATAACCACATACACAGATTCTGCTTTCCAAACATGTATTTGTGGTTACAAGTGAGAGACAGACAGAGTGACAGAGATAAGAGGAGAGAGAAGAGGGGACGGGGGAGGGGGAGAGAGAGAGAGAGAGAGAGAGAGAGAGAGAGAGAGAGAGAGAGAGAGAGAGAGAGAGAGAAGGGAAGGGAAGACGAGAGAAGAGAAGAGAAGAGAAGAGAAGAGAAGAGAAGAGAAGAGAAGAGAAGAGAAGAGAAGAGAAGAGAAGAGAAGAGAAGAGAAGAGAAGAGGAGAGGGAGAACATTCCTATGAAAAATCCCTTTTGAAAAAACTTGGTTCTGGGGCAGCTAGGTGGCGCAGTGGATAAAGCACCGGCCCTGCATTCAGGAGGACCTGAGTTCAAATCCGACTTCAGACACTTGACACTTACTAGTTGTGTGACCCTGGGAAAGTCACTTAACCCTCATTGCCCCATTAAAAAAAAAAAGAAAGAAAAGAAAAGAGAAAAAAGAAAGAAAGAAAAAACTTGGTTCTTATACCTCAAGGAGCTATTTCTGCCTGTATCCACTCAGGGCTCATCTCTGCAAAGCCAAGGAGAAAAAGTGAAGTTGGCAGCTCCTCTTAACCATGTAAATGTACATATTCGTGAAGGTGCTGTTCTCCCCACGCAGGTAGGATTCTGGTACCTTGGAGAGATCTTAAGATTCTCTTCCCTGCCTCCCTAGCCCCATCCCTCCAGCGTTCCCCAGACACCTGTGGCATATTAGCTCCCCGATCATAAATCTTAGAGTTGACAGGATCTTGATAGTTCATTGTGTCCATTCTCTTGCTTTGAAATTTCCTGGTCAGATGAAAATATCTATTACATTAAAAAATTTTGAGAAGGAGATTCTAAGGCTTCCACTGGTAATTTTAATATCTCTTGCAGTAAAGAAATTCTTCCTTATTTCTAGCTTAGATCATTCGTGCTTTAAACACATTTCCTCTCCTGTTTTGTACTCAGCAGAGATGAAAATACCTGGCCCTTTCCTGTTATTAGAGCTCTACATTAACTTTAAGACTCATCAACCTTTCTCTCTAGTACACAGGTCCCTTAATCTTTTCCCATAGGTATTAATCTTTCTGTAGTTTTCCATCTCAGTCATAGAATTGTATGCCTTATGAAAGAAATTTAGAGATTATCAAGTCCAGAGATTTTAAACACTTGTGCCACAGTACTCCCAAGTGCTGTTCAAACCAGATTAAAGGTAATTGGAAAATAACAAAAGAAATGAAAATTCAATAAAACATAAATAATGTTACATTTTAAAAACTAAATCAATTACGTGGCCTGTAGAGATCCTTGTGGACAGCTTAGTGGCCTCTGTTTCTGTGTGACTTTGACACCACTGATCTAGTCCACTCCCCTCATTTTATGGATGAGGAACATGAAGGTCAGAAAGGTTAAGTTACCCACCTAAGGTTGCACTGGCAGTAAATGGCAGAGCCATGATCATCAGCCTCCTACATTCTCAATGAGCAATCTTACTCATCCATGTCCTGAGAACTAGGGGACCCAAAACAAATCCACTAAGTTGATTTTTATTGTGCTTTATCAATCTCAGAAACCAGACATCACCAGCTGGATGAGCAGTGGAAACCCCTTGCTTTTGGTGGCTACTCTTTCCCAGGAGGGCAAGGCTCGGGGGGACCTTTTTTGGGATGATGGGGAGAGCCTGGATACCTTTGAGAGAGGCAACTATTCCTATGTGGTGTTTAACGTCTCACAGGTAGCGTCAAATCAAATCATTTTTTTACCTAGTACATGGCTGATAGAAGAAAGTCCTTGTGTTAAAAGTATTATCTAGAACAAGAGATAAGTCTATTGTTACATGTAGTATGGACAATAAGAATTTGGAGAAGGGAAAGGGAAAGGAAAGGAAAGGGAGGTTTTATCAAGCAGGGGAGACTTGAATCAACTGATCAATCAATAAACATTTATGAAGTGCTTATGATGTGCCAGATATTGTGAAAATACAAAGATACAAAGACAAAAATGAAACATTTCCTATCCCCAAGGAGGTCACATTCCATATTGGGAAGCTATATATATGTATGTGTATGTCTGTGTATAAAATAAATATATATTTGTGTACAAGATAAATGTATATTAAATTTATTATCATAAAAGCATTTTATTATTTCCCAGTTACATGCAGAGATAATTCTCAACATTCATTTCTATAAGATTTCTAGTTCCAAATTTTTCTCCCTCCTTCCCCACCCTCTCCTCTCCCCAACACAGCAAGCAATCTGATATAGGTTATATATGTACAATCACATTAAATATATTTCTGCATTAGTCATGCTGTGAAAGAAGAATCAGAACAAAAGGGAAACACCTCAAAAAAAGAAAAACAAAAAAAGTAGAAACAGTATGGTTCAATCTGCATCCAGATTCCACAGTTCTTTTTTCTGGATGTAGAGAGCATTTTCTATCATGAGTCCTTTGGATAAATTTATTTTTAAAATGCAAGATAATTCAGGAAAAAAGGAGGCACCTGCACCTGCATGATCAGGGAAGGCCTCATGAAGGCCTTCATGATGTGGTATTTGTGCTCAACTTCTTGAAAGAATTATAGCACATGGATTGGAGGAGAGAATTAGGTATACGGGAGTGGGAAAACTTCCCGATTAAAAGCTCCAAGCAAAGGTCCTAGCCACAGAGACCAATATCTTTGGACACACAGCAAAAGCTATATCAGTGCAGGGCAAGGAAGCGGGTAAAAGAGGGAAGGTCATGTCCTCAAATATGAGAGAGAGAGAGAGAGAGAGAGAGAGAGAGGGAATATGATGTGAGCCCTACCCTCAGTTCTCTGGCATGGTTATTTATTTCAATGTCCAGCCATGTCTCATTCACAGAATGTTTTCACATCCACCATCCTTCACTGCAATTTGGAAGCCATTTACATTGCCGTGGATGGCCTGACAGTCTACGGAGTGCAGAAACAGCCTCAGGTGGTCACCGTCAATGGCCAAAAAATTCCCTTCTCCTACCTGAAGAACCAGGTAAGATCTATTTCTTGACTGGGCCCCCATTTCCTTCTCTTGTAGTCCAATCAGTTCTCATTCCTGGCTCCTACTATCCCTAGAACCCCAGGCACACATATGCCTAATTGGCCTGTAGTAATCCTCATGCTTCTGCTTCTTAATCACCTACCAGACTCTTTCTGGGCTGTTACCTGATCTGGAGCTTCTCCTCCCCTGGCTTTTTTTTCCTTCAAGAAGATCAGTTGTTCTTCTGTTTAGGGAATTGGGCTATATTTCTGGTCTTAAAACTTGGTGTTGCGGGAACAGCTAGGTGGCACAGTGGATAGAGCACTGGCCCTGGAGTCAGGAGTACCCGAGTTCAAATCTGGCCTCAGACACTTAACACTTACTAGCTGTGCAACCCTGGGCAAGTCACTTAACCCCACAATTGCCTCACTAAAAAACAAAAAAACCCAAAAAACAAACTTGGTGCTGCAAAGGACACTGATTCATTCAACAGGCATTTATTTATTTATTTATTCATGCATTCATTCATTTATTTATTATTTGGTGAGGCATTTGGGGTTAAGTGACTTGCCCAGGGTCACACAGCTAGTAAGTATCAATTATCTGAGGCTGGATTTGAACTCAGGTCCTCCTGAATCCACGGCCTGTGCTCTATCCACTGGGCCACCTAGCTGCCCCCAACATGCGTTTAGTAAGTATCTACTATGGGTAAGGTGCTGGGGATGAAGACACAAAATTTGCATCCTGCATGCATCATATTTGCAAATAGTTGTTTTCATTACATTGTAAGTGCCGTGGGGTGAAGGACTGTTATTGCTTTTCTTTATATCCCCATCAGTTAGTGCAGTGCTGGCACACAGTAAACACTTAATAAATGTTCCTTGCCTTGACATGATAAAAAAACAAAAGAGTCCCTGCCTTTTAGGAGCCGGCATATATTGGAAGAAATAGCATTTAAATGACATGTATATATTTATATATGTATAAATAGACATTCTAAAAATATTCTATATTATATTCTATTTATTGTATATTTATATGTAATACAAAATATGTGCAAAGTAAATGTTCCTGACATTTTCTCTGGCTGTCTCCATCTTTGGAGTGCTCTCTCCCTCCTCCTCTCTGAGCATTGACCTCTGTGGTTTCCTATAAATCCCAACTACCTTTCTACAGGAAGCCTTTACCAATCCCTCTTAATTCCTGTGCCTTCCTCTGTTCATTTTTTCCTCTATATAGCTTGCTGTTCAAATATTAGTTTGTATGTCGTCTCCCCTATTAGATTGTAAGCTCCTTGAAGGCAAAGACTGGGTTTTTTTGGCCTCTTTCTGTATCCCTAGCACTTAGCACAGTGCTTGGCACATAGTAGTTGCTTAATAAATGCTTATTGATTGATAGAAAGTAGCCTAGTGCCATCCCCCAGCTCCATTCCCTGTGTCTTCCACAGGTCCCCTAGCTGTTGGGTAGCTGATGTTACTCAATAAGACCGAGGAGGACCATAGCTTGCTAATTGTTACTGAATCGGGTGTTGTATTGGTCATACCTGGCCATTGGGCCAGGGGACGGTGAAAAGGGGAAGCTTCCTAGGAAGTGTGACTCACTGAAATGAACTTTCCTATTCCACAGGTTCTCAGCATGAGTGGCCTTAATTTGAATCTCTGCCGGTCCTTCTCTATCACATGGATTTGAGATCCCAGAACTTGTGCCTAGGACTAGGGAAGATTTGCCGTTCTTGCTCACTATGTCCCAAAGTGCAAATGTCTGTGCATGTGTGTGTGTGCTTGTATGTGTGGGTAACAAAAGAGCCTGACATGGAGGTGCCCGGTGTCTTCCCTGCATCCCAACATGCAGCTGCTGGAAGGTCTCCCTGTCTGTAGCAGCTCAGGAATAATCCTCCCTTTCCAAACCAGACAGCAGACACTGCAACTGCCCTAACAACTGTCAAAGGCTTTAAACCCCCAAGACCCTCCGCCCAGAACTGTGATTATGTCAGATCACACACTTGGCATGGGTTCCCTTATAGGACCTCAGCCAAGGTTTTCCATTTCAAAACTTGTCTGCACTTTACCCACTGGCATAGGTCCCTCCCTGCAACCAAGTGGGGAGCGTATGCTCTTCATTGGGACCTCAGAAATGCTGTTCTTTCCTGCTGCTAAGGTTTGATGGAAAGATGGTATTTCATGGTGGTGGAGGGGGGGGGGATTTTTATCCTAGTGATTCTTGACTTGGTTCCATAGACTATTCCCCAGCAGTGCCTGTATATATCCCCTACAGAAAATGCTCCTTCCTCTTGATAGCCCTTAGAGGCTGGTGGGTGGGCTTGTCATTGTCAGACTCTCTAGCTACGAGAGTCTGTGCAACCTTAGAAAGCTTGAGGAGCACAAAGAGAGGCATGCAGACCTGGGGTCAGGAATTCTCACATGGTCTGAAACATACTGTAAATACACTTGTGTAATTCTTTTGGTTTTTCGCTGTAACAAAAAAAAATTAATAAATAAGTCCCATAAAGGGATGTTCATGTCTCAGGCACTTGAGGTCTATTTTCTTTGGCTTCAGGTGATCTACTTTGGAGATAGGGATTGTAATTATACTAGACAACTGTGGGAAATGATTATTTGTTTGTTTTTTTGTTTTTGTTTTTAGTGAGGCAGTTGGGGTTAAGTGATTTGCCCAGGGTCACACAGCTAGTAAGTGTTAAGTGTCTGAGGCCGGATTTGAACTCAGGTACTTCTGACTCCAGGGCCGGTGCTCTATCCACTGCGCCACCTAGCCGCCCCGGAAATGATTATTTGTAACCAATATCTTGGGGAGATTCAGAGTTCCTACCCCTTCTTACAAATGCTAGAGTTAACCTTTACCTTCCCTACTTATGATAATTCAGGTACTCTATTGCACCAAACCACACCTGGGTGAAACCTATTGTCCCCTGGTCATCTTGGGTGGGGTCTACATCCTTTCTCTGATGTCTCTTTGACCAAGATTTGAGTGACCTAAGTCACATATCCCAAGACCTCATTTAAATATAACCCACTTCCCAGCACATCAACCAAATTAGCTTTGATTGCTGTTTGATGAATCACCTACTGTTTGGAAGGATATATAAGCTGTGAGTCCACTGCTATTTTGGTCTTTGGTCTGAGATGACCGGTGACCATCGTAAGGGCCAAATTTATTGAGTGGAGAGTTAATTGGGTGGCTCACCATAATATTGGGGTTCAGAAAATGAGAGACCTCTAGGTCTAACGTTTCCTCCCTTCCAAACTGCCTTTTTTAGTTATTTCTCCTAGATGAATGTAAGGGAGGGGTTTAAAAGATCCCCCCAGGTTCGTTAAGCCCCGTACGGGCCACCAATCCGTAAGGGCCTGCCCCTTCCCCGGACTGATAAGAAACGAGATTAAAAATCCTTTTTTCAGAAAAAGCAAAAAAACCCAGGGTTTATTGATGAGAACATATTTAGAAATAAGGACAAAGGAAAGCAGGAAATATGACCTGTAAACTCACCCACCAGACCCAGCTGCTTCCTGTTTAATTCTCTCACCTGCTGCCATGAACTCAACTCTTCTCTCTCTCTTCTCTTCTCTTCTCCTCCTCCTCTTTTCCTTTACCACCCCCCCAACAATAAAAAACTCTTCTCTCACAGGAAACCCGGGCCGACCACCCACACACCCTAAGCTAATTCATTGGCACCCCTAGGGGTGGCACCCAAGGCTGGCTGGGGCATGGGGTTTCCTTGTGTACCCCAGCTTGGTGGAGGGAACTGGGGCATGCCCAGGGTGGAGGGAGCCATACGGGGTGCGCCAAGGCTTTCTAATTTTAGCCGAAGATGGGGTCCTCAAATCGCAACCAATTCTTACACTAATAAGAAAGGAGATTAATAGCCTCTTTTCCACAAACAAAGCAGGTTTTATTAATG
Source organism: Dromiciops gliroides (assembly GCF_019393635.1). Taxonomy (NCBI): domain Eukaryota; kingdom Metazoa; phylum Chordata; class Mammalia; order Microbiotheria; family Microbiotheriidae; genus Dromiciops; species Dromiciops gliroides. The sequence goes on from NC_057861.1 coordinate 535,157,431, forward strand.
GGAATAAAATTTACAACAAAGGTGAAGTTAATAAAGCCAGGGACAAGGGAATAGGGGAAGAGAAAACGAATAAGCTCCCTGACTCTAGCAAAGACTGACTCAAACCCCAAACTTGCTTCCAGCTCAGCTAGCTCGAAGAGCTGGCCTTGCTTCCACAAACTCACCACCTGGGGTCCGTAGTTTCTTTTTTTTTTTTTTAATTTTAATTTTTTTTTACATATAAGGTATTTCATTTCTTCCGCCACATGTAAAGACAGCTCCCAACCCCTGTCTACACAAGCTCCACAACTTCAGATTTCTCTCCGGGTCCATAGTTTCAATGAGAGTCAGCTGTGCAGTCCCTCTCTGGTACACTGCGAAGCTCACCAAAAAGAAAATGTTCTTCTATGAGTGAGTGTCCCCTTCCTACTTTCTCTCTCCCTCCCCCAAAGGGGAGGTCTTTCAAGCTGGTTGGCTGAGAGTGGTCCCCAGCTGATGTCAGTAGTACATCAATATGTCACTCAGGACCTGCCAGGTATGGCCTCCATCCAGTCATCCCCAAGTAGGTACTTAGTTTTTCATTCTCACCCAATTCAAACAATACTAAGTCAATCAGGTGGGGCCCCGAGGTGTCTGCAAAATTCGATTATTTTATCACACCATCCTTTTTTTTTTTTTGTAGGGCAATGAGGGTTAACTGACTTGCCTAGGGTCACACAGCTAGTAATTGCCAAGTGTCTGAGGCTGGATTTGAACTCAGGTCCTCCTGAATCAAGGGCTGGTGCTTTATCCACTGCGCCACCTAGCTGCCCCCTTACTTTTTTTTCAGTGACCTATTCTTTTATTAATAATCTGCTGGCCTTATTAATAAAATGACTAAATTACCCAGAAACTGTCTCTTATTTTTAATTGTCACATAACTCACGGGGACTCTGTATTTGATAAAGTCCCTCCCACCAGCTCTAAATTCTGATTCTAGAATGTCTTCTAGAGCCTCAGGGTAGAGGTTCTCCTTTTCTTGTCCTCTCCAACATGACACCACCCTGAGAACTTCTTTGAAAAGAAAGCCAAAAAAAAAAAATGTCATCTAATGATTCAGGAAGACCTGAGTTCAAATGTGACCTCAGACAATTGATACTTACTAGCTGTGTGACCCTAGGCAAGTCACTTAACCCCCATTGCCCTGCCTCCCCCCCCCAAAAAAAAAAGAAAAGAAAGCCAAGGTGATAGCATTTAGAGCTGGAAGGGGCTTTAGAGACTATAGCTCACGGTATTTTTTGTTTTTGTTTTTTTTGTGGGGCAATGAGGGTTAAGTGACTTGCTCAGGGTCACACAGCTAGTGTCAAGTATCTGATGTTGGATTTGAACTCAGGTCCTCCTGAATCCAGGGCCAGTGCTTTATCCACTGCACCACCTAGCTTCCCCCAGGGTATCTTTAAAAAATTTATTTTCAACACTTAAAAAAATTCTGAATTTTCTCTTTCCTTCCCATCACTCCTTCACCCATTATGAAGGCAAGAAATGTGATATAAATTATATATGTGAAATCATGCAAAACTCATATTAGCTGTGTGGCAAAAAAAATATTTCAGGAGTGAAAAAAATTATCTTTCAATTTGCATTCAGACTCCATCAAATCTTTCTCTGGAGGTGGAAAGCATTTTTCATCACGAGTCCTTTGGAATTATCTCAGATCACTGTTTTGCTGAGAATACAATAGCTATGTCACTCACAGTTGATCATTGCACATTATTGCTGTTACTGTGTACAGTGTTCCAGTTTTACTCACTTCACTTTGCATCAGTTCATATAAGTTTTCCCAGGTTTTTCTGAAACTATTCTGCTTGTCATTTTCATAGCACAATAGTATTCCATCACAATCATACACCACAATTCAATTGTTCAGCCATTCCCCAATTGATGGGCATCCCCCCCCTCAATTTCCAATTCTTTTCTACCACAAAAAGAGCTGTTGTAAATATTTTTGTACATATAGATCCCTTTTCCTTCCTTTTAAAAAACCTCTTTGAGATACAGACCTAGTAGTTAGCCCAGGGGTTCTTAACCTGGTGTCCACAGATAGATGACATAGATGTCCATGAATAGGTTTCCAGGGGTCCATAAACTTGGATGGGGGAAAACATTACATCTCTATTTTCACTAACCCCTACCTGAAAATTAGCATTTCTTTCAATTCATTAAGAGCATTTTTCTGAGTAGAGGTCCCTCCAGAGGCTTTCCCAGACTGCCAAAGGGGTCCATAACACAAAATAAGATTCAGTCTTTATCTAGCCAAATCTAGACATTGAAATTGAGACTCAGAGTAGTGGAATTAATTGCTTAAGACCACATAGCCATGGTATAGGTTGTTTTCAGTCATTTCAGTTGTGTACAACTTTTTGTGACCCCATTTAAGGTTTTCTTGACCAAGATACTGGAGGGGTTTGTCATTTCCTTCTGTAGGTCATTTTACAGATGAAGAAACTGAAGCAATCAGAGGTTAAGTGACTTTCCCAGGGTCACACAGCTAGTGTCTGAAGCCAGATTTGAACTTAGGTCTTCCTGTTTCCAGGCCTGGAACTCTATACACTGCACCATCTAGCTGTTAATACTTCATCCCAGCTTCTCTGATTTCAGGTCTAGTGCTTTTTTCCCCAAGTCTTCACATGAAACTTAATCAAACAACTGGAATCCTAATCACTACCCTTTTCTTTGGAATTAGCTTAGGCAAGTACTTTGTAAGTCCTTGTTTTAAAATAGAAATTCTCTTCACGCCTACCCCCCCCCAACCCAGGGCAGTCTCCAAACAGAGTAATAATCATAGTAGACATTTACATGGTGCTTTAAGGTTTGCCAAAATCTTTCCACACAAAATTTCATTTGATCTTCACAACAACCCTGGGAGGTCAGTTATAGATGCCCATTTCAGAAAACTGAAACGATTTGCCCAGGATCACATAGCTGGCAAGTGTTGGAAGTCTTTGCGATGAACAAGGCCAGTATTCTAATGACTGCACCAGGCTGACTCTCCTCACCTGGCCACTCTACCTACTGCCATTTGCCTTGGCTAATGTTCAGCTGCCACCTTCTAGAAAAAGCCCTTGATCCTGGGCTGTTACTCAATTTCTCTCCTCCGATGATGACTTCATTCCCTCTTGCCACTGCAAGAGGAGAAAGAATATCTAAACTGGAATACAGTAGGAACTTAATGTTTACTGAATGAATGAATATCTGATCACTCCTTCTGAGTCTCCTTTGCTGTATCTTCATCTGGGTTATGACGACTAGAAATAAGTGTCCCATAGAACTCTGTTCTGGGTCCTCTTCTCTTCTGCCTCTACATGATTCCATTTGGTGATGTTATCAGGTCCCATCTCTATGCTGAGGATTCTTCAATATACTGATTCAGTCCTAACCTCTCCTCTGACTTCCATCCTCACATCTTCAAGTGATTACAGGACATCTTAGACCAGACATAACCCAAACTGAACTCATTATCTTTTCCTCGAAACCTTCTCACCTTCTAGACTTACCCATTACTGTCTTATTTTTATTATTATTTTTTTTTGGTGAGGCAATTGGGGTTAAGTGACTTGCCCAGGGTCACACAGCTAGTAAGTATAAAGTGTCTGAGGCCAGATTTGAACTCAGGTCCTCCTGACTCCAGGGCTGGTGCTCTATCCACTGTGCCACCTAGCTGCCCCTTTACCTATTACTGTCAAAGGTACCACCATCCTCCCAGTCACCCAGGCTCAAAACCAAGGTGTCATCTATTTCTCACTCAAGGCACACCCTCTCCTGCACCCCCCAAGATTCATAGGCTAGAACAGAGGGAATGAAAAGTACACAAATAGCTTTAATATGAATAACAATATAATTACTGCATAGGAGAGATCAGAGCACCATGAAAGATTTGAAGAGATAAAAGATCATTTATAGGTACAGGGGTATCAGGGAAGGTGTCAGAGAGGAGATGGCATTTGAACTGGACATTAAAAGGAAGGATTTCTGCCATCAAAGACAGGGAAGGAGATGTCCATTCCAAGCATGATGCATGCACCACATGGAGAGCAGGATAAACTGGGAGAATGGTTAGTAATTTTGTTTGTCTCGAACATAGATCACATTAAGGAGAGTTAAATTAGAGTAAGATTGTGGAGTACTTTGAATGATAGGCTAAGGCATTTACATTTCACATCCTAGAAGCAACAGGGAGCCACTGCAGGTAGCTGAGCAAGGAAGTAATAGAATCAGACCCTGAAGAATGATTTGGAGAGAAGTGTCGCTTGAAGATAGACCGGTTAGGAGACAATTACAACAGCCCAGAAGTACTATAATGAGAGCTTAGAGGAAACTCCTTCTACTAATGCAGATCAGCAACTGTTCCGAACCTCAGAGCCCTGCAGTTGCCAGAGAAGTGTCTAATCAAGGTCACCCAACTAGTATGTGGCAGAGGCAGGATTTGAACCCAGGCCTTCCTGATTCCTGACTGAGGAGAGGAGAGGTGATTCCCTCCAATCCTCAATCCATATCCCTTTGTGGGAAGCGGAGGAGAGGCACGTTCTTTCCACAGCCTGGCAAGGGAAAATTCACTGATGCCCCTGATCACCCCTGATCCTTATTCCTCCCACTGCTAGAGATGTCCTGGGAAGGATGAGAAGAAACATATATTGTTGGATGAGTGGAGATTTCGGAGGCACAGGGACAGAGAAAGACAACCAGCGCGGTCTATGAACAGGAACAGGTAGCACCTGCAGCTGCATCATTCCCGGGGCTCAGAGCATCCTTGGCTTGGGATCGACAGCTCCTGGGGAAGGGGCGGAGCGGACCAGAACGAGGCTGTAGTTCCGCCTCCTGGACGCGCGACTCCGGGGAGGCGCTGTAGGCTCTGTAGGCACCGCGTAGACTCCGCCCCGCCATCCCGTCCTCGCCTCCGCCCCAATCCCATGCTCCTCCGAGCTATTTTGGTTCCGGGACGGCGCGGAACTCGCGGTGGGGGGAGAGAGAGAGAAGAGAGAGAAAGAAAGAAAGAAAGAGAGAGCGAGCGAGGGAGAGAGAGACGGAGAGAGCGAGCGAGCGAGAAGAGACAGATGAGTTTCCGGATCCGGCGCGGCGGTGGTGGCGGCGGCGGAGGCGGCAAAACTGAGGGTCCGTGTTGTGGGCTGTAGGTGGGTGAGTTGGGTGCATTCGCCGGGACGCCCCGCCGCCCGGGTTCGGACCTCCGGCTCCCTTCGCCGGCCCCGAGACGTCACCTCCCCCAGGCCCCGCCCGGCCACCTCTTCCTGAGATGCCCGGCACCCCCACCTTCCCATAATCCTCCTCGGGGGAACCTCCCCATCGGCTCCCCTGACCTCCCCCCGCCCCCACCCCCTGACCACCACTCCCCCCCCTCCCCGCCCCCCTTCCCCTCTTGGCCTTCTGAGCCACCGTAGGGGCGTCGGGACCCTCGGCCCCCCACCGTGGCGGCCTGCTCGGGGCCGCGTCCTCGCTCTGGCTCGCCTGACTCCCGCCCCCCTTGTCCCCCCACCTTCTTTCCCTGCAGGGGACCCCGCAGCCCCCGGGAACGCCAAACTGGGCAAGATGAACCGAGCAAAGCCGACCACGGTCCGCAGGCCCAGCGCCGTGGCCAAGCCTTCTGGTGAGCCCTTGCCGCCGCTCCCTCCCTCCAGAGAACCGCTCACCCGCGGTCGCCTCGGTTTCCCCATCTGTGAAATGGGCGTGTCTGCACGGAGACAGCTTGGGGCAGCCGAAGGAGCCCCGCAATGACGAGTCTCTTTAAGTGCCCCGTGCCTTAGTTTCCTCATTTGTAAAGTGACGGGTTTGGAACCGGGGCATTGGGGGTGGGGGCGGGGGTGGGCATCCCATCAGCTGTGAAATTCTATGACTTGGTAAGACTGAAATCCGGGGTCAGAGGACCTGGGTTCAAGTCTGCTAATGTCGCTTAACTCCCTTGGGTCTCAGTTTTAGGGGTTGGATTTCGACTCTTAAAGGCAATCCGTGAATTCAGAAACTTCCCACCTTCTATGTACACAGAGGCACTTTTTAATAGAGTTTCCCAGTCTTAGTGAAGTTTTTAACGCTTAAAGATTAAAACTTGCACTAGAACTTTTGGGACACCTGTATGGTAGACAGAGCTTTGACTTCGAAGTCAGAAAAGATGGAGGTTTTGAATCTCTGACTTAGTGGTCCTGCAAACACGGGCAGTTCATCTAACCTTTCTTCCCCTCAGTTCCATTATCTATAAAATGGAGACAATAATACCCAGTACGTAATAGCATATGTTTATGTAATATATTACAGGAGGGAGAAGTGAGGTTACATAAAGTGTTGTATACACTTTAAAGCAATATATAGTTTGTTATTATACATAAAAAAGAGCGATAGTATTTGCTGAGGCACATTCTTTTTTTGACCCTGATTAACAAAAACTAGGATTCACTTAAATGCCAAAGACAGTTCTTAGAAAATGAGCCCCCAAAAGAAACCACCCAAGCCCTGAGAGCCTAAACTGTCCCATGAAACCTTGATCTCAGATTGCAGGTTAAGGGCGAATGGTGTAACTTCTACCAAAAATACAGGTTGATTTATAAGAGAGACATGATCCAGTGGAAGGAACACTGGACTGTGGGCTAGGAGACACAGATTCCACTTCTAGCTCACTTAGGATTTAATGGATAAGTTACTTCATCTTTAGGCCTAAGTAGAAGATAAGATTAGATGATCTCTAAGGGAGTCTTCAGTTCTGGGATTCTATTGTTTATCCTTTTTTTTTTAACTTTCTGTCATAGGGCACCCTCCACCGGGGGATTTCATTGCACTGGGCTCCAAAGGCCAAGCCAATGAATCAAAAGCAACTGTGGCATTGCTGAAACCAGCTCCCTCAGGTTTACCCTCTGAAAGGAAGCGAGATGCTGCATCTGCTTTATCTGGAGCCTCAGCCCTGACTGGCCTCACCAAACGTCCCAAGCTTTCCTCCACTCCTCCACTCAGTGCCCTGGGGCGCCTGGCTGAGGCGGCTGTGGCAGAAAAAAGAGCCATTTCTCCCTCTATCAAAGAATCATCTGTAGTACCAATTGAAGGTAAAGTAATTTTCCCTAGACTGTCCCAGACAGCACGGCATGTCTTATAGATAATCCCTCTAGCAAGTACTTAACTACTGCATATTTAACACTATGCAGGTCACTATGGAACTTGAGAAGTAGCTAGGTTCTTTGGAAGGGTCGGTGGACTTGGAGTCAGAAGAGCCCTGCATTATGAAATGGGGATGATAAGGACCTTTTCACAGGGCACTTGTGAAACTCAAATCAGTGATATATGTAAAGTTTTCTGTAAACCCATGTAAATGTCAGGAAAGTCAAGAACTCACATAGTATGTGCAAAGCATTATACTAGGGATACTGAGACAAAAACAAGCAATAGTCCTTGCCCTTGAGGCCCTTTCTTTATTTTAGGGGATACATCATGTAAATAAGGTAAGTAAATATGAGATAATTTGAGGAAGATGGACAGAGACCAACAGCTGGGGAATTCAGGAAAGACTTTGATTAGGAATGAGGTGACATCTGAGTTGAGCTTTGAAAGGAAGCTAAGAATTCTTAGAATTGGTGGTAACTAAGGTGTATGGTCCAGTTTGGTGTGGGTGGAATGGGAGTGGGGAGAGCAATAAAGACTTAAATGCAGGGGATGGCATGCTGGTTCTGGAAGTGAATAGTGTAAAATTATGGAAAGATAAGCTAGAAGCCACTTGTGAAGGCCTTGGGAGAGTTGCTTAACCTCATTAAGCCTCAGTTTTCTCATCTGTAAAATGAAGGGATTGGAGGCTGTGGAGAAGAAGTCAGCAGAAAGGGGGAGGTTAAATATGAGAGAGATGAGTGGATAAGACGACAGTTCTGGAGAATATGAGATGGGAGCAAGAGTACAAGTGGAAGGATTGACCTTTGCAACTTGGAAGGCCACTTTTTCCTCTGAGCCTGAGGGGAAGGAGAAATGAATGAGTGAGAATTAGGGGAGAGCTTCATCTGCTTAACTGAGAAAATACCAGCCTCCCATGAAGAATTCCCCAATCTTACCTCTTCCATGCTTTAAACTTGAGAGAAGAGGGGCTAGAAGGTGTTGGGATTTTAAAGGAATTGTTTGAAACAGCTATTACAAGGTATGTCATAGGGTGCAGTTATGAAGCACAATGGTCCCAGTCAGCAATGTTTTATGACTTTATCCAGCTACCTTTTTTGGTAGCTTTTAAGTGATAAGAGCATTGGATTCTGGATCAGGAGACCTGATTCAGCCTTGGAACTCTCTCACAGTCTGTGTGACTGTGGGCCACTCGTTTATCCCCACTGACCCTTACTTTCATAACGCATTTCTTTGTTTTACAGGGTTTTTATAGGAGGAGCAAGTGATATTATATATGTTTGAAAAGGCTTTGTAAACTTTACAGTGCTTTACAAATGTGGGGTATTAATTCAGTTTAACAAATGTTTCTCAAGCACTTACTGTGAGCAAGTCACTGGGGATACAGAGACAGAAATGAACCAGTCTCTGTCCTCAAGAAGCTCACCTTTTACTCTGTGGATACAGCATGTCTACAAATAGGACAAGTATTCGTACTTGCATGTTTACAAGCATGTGTACAAATAAATAGAAGTACAGTAAATTGATAGGGGAGAGAATGCTGACTGCAGGTGATCAGGGAGGGCTCTGGAAGAGGTGATACATCTATCTGGCTTGAGCCTTGAATCCCTTCAAGACTAGGATTCTGAAAAGAGAGGAACAGTTGAGTATAGGGTTCAGGAAATGTTTGTTTGGCTAGGTCAGAGAATGTAAGCTTGGGAATACTAGGAAATGAATAGAAACTGGTTCATGAAGGGCTTTGTTAAGTGACTTGCCCAGGGTCACACAGCTAGTAAGTGTCTAGTATCTGAGGCCGGATTTGAACTCAGGTCCCCCTGAATCCAGGGCCGGTGCTTTATCCACTGCGCTCCCTAGCTGCCCCCTCCTGAAGGGCTTTAAATGTCATGCTGATCAAGTAATAAAACTGCAAATGAGTTCATTTATGGGAGAATTAAAAACACTATATAGGTGCGATATATTGTTATTGGTTAGCCTCCTGTGTCTGTCTTCTCTGCTTTAAACAACTCTGAGGAATACCTGCCCTATTTACATTGCACGGTAGTGAGGCCCCAAACGAGACAATGTACAAACAGGTGAAAGTGCTTTTAAGAGGTTGAAATGTTAAGCAGTTCTCCGTTCTTGATTGGAAAGTCCAAACTAGGATTTTTACTGAGATCCTATAAATAGTAAGTTTTGATTTAGAATCACTGAGGAGATAATAGTAGCCAAAGAAATAGTCAGCTTTGCATCTGTTTTTGGTTTCTCACTTTGACTCAGTGCTTCGTTGCTTTCAACAGTTCTGCCCACAGTCCTGCTGGATGAGATTGAAGCTTCAGAGTCCGAGGGAAATGATGACAGAATTGAGGGGATACTGTGTGGAGCTGTGAAGCAGCTTAAAATGACCCGAGCCAAACCAGACACCACACTATACTTGAGCCTGATGTACTTGGCAAAAATTAAGCCCAACATATTTGCCACAGAGGGAGTTATTGAGGTAAGAGACGTGGTGAACTGTTTAATGGAGCTTAACGAGAACTGTGCTTTCACGTTTGTCCCCTTAGGATCACTCTTATATATGTTCTTTGATTGAAGTCACACTGATTTCCTTATAGTATGTTTTAAGGACAAGCTATATGAGGATTTCCCTTTACTACTCCCCTCTGTCATGGTGGGATGTGATCTGATCTTTGGGTGATTTCTTCCAGGCATTATGTAGCCTTCTTCGCCGGGATGCCTCCATTAACTTCAAAGCCAAAGGAAACAGCCTCGTTTCTGTGTTAGCTTGTAACCTACTCATGGCTGCATATGAAGAGGATGAGAACTGGCCTGAGATCTTTGTCAAGGTAACCTGGAGTCATTGTTAGGGGTGATCCACAGTGAAGATAGATTGACATATTGGGTGCTCCAGGATGGATGAGCGTGAAAAGAGCTGCGTTTCTACTTGTCACTCTTACATTATTTCTTTGATTTCACTAAGTATCTGTTTAACATCTACCAAATTAGGAACTTTGGGAGTTTAGGTGCGGTATGTGACACTATCCTTACAGAGCTTAAATTTTATTTACCTGTTCTTGGTGCTTCGACTGTCATTTCTCTGCAGATAACTCCTAAATCTCTTCATCTGGTCCTGAACCCTCTTCCGAGCTTGAGACTTAGATTTCTAGTTGCCTACAGAGCATCTCTACCTCTATCATAGGATCACAGATTTAGAGTGGGAAGGGACCTTAAAAACCCAATTGGTCCAATCTCCTTGTTTTATAGGTCAGGATTTAAGGCCCTCCATCACATAGCTAGTATCAGAGGCAGTTCTTGAAGCCTTCTTAACTCCACGCCTAGCACTTACCACTGTGACATGCTGCTGATGTTCAGGAGCAGCTCAAACTCATTGGGTCCTAAACCAAATTGACCATCTTTCCTCCCAAATTAACTTTTCCTTGACTTCCCTATCTCTGTTAGTGCTCCCAGCATCCACCCACTTTCATATGTTTGAACCTTTATGCTTGTTAACTGTGTGACCCTGGACAAATCACTTAACCTCTGATTGCCTCAGTTTCCTCACCCGTAAAATGGGGATGATAACAGGACCTCCCAGGTTTGTTGTGAGGATCAGATGAGATGATATTTGTAATGTATTTAGCACAGTGTCTTGGCACATAGTGGGTACTATAGAAATGTTTTTTCTCTGCCCCCTTCCTGCCTTCTCTTCTCTCTCAGATTCAATCAATTGCCAAATTCTGTTTGATCTTTCACATTCTTTCCTTTTTATCCTGAACACTGCCAGAGTCCTAGACTTGGACCTCATTATTATCTGCTTCAATTGCTACAAAAGCCTCCTAACTGGTTTTTCTACCTCCTATTCTCTCCTCCTCTCAGTTTATCATTCACACTGCTTCTAGATTAAATCTTTTTTATGCACGGATCTAACCATTTATGCTAAATAGTCCTTCAGTATTTCATTATTGCCAATCGAATAAACTCTGATTTCCTTAGTCCATCATTCAAGGCCCTTCACATCCTTATTCTATAGTTAGAAAGTTGGAAAGGAGCTTAGAGACTATTTTTAGTCCAACCAGTATCTGAAAATGAATGAATCTCCTTTTCAACCTACATGACAGGTGGTCATCTGGCCTCCACTTGAAGATCTGCAATAAAAGGGAACCTCACTTTGGTTTTTTTGGTTTTTTAGGGCAATGAAGGTTAAGTGAATTGCCCAGGGTCACATAGCTAGTAAGTGTCAAGTGTCTAAGGTCGGATTTGAACTCAGGTCTTCCTGAATCCAGGGCCAGTGCTTTATCCACTGTGCCACCTAGCTTCCCCTACCCCACTTTTTTCTAAGACAGCCGCTTCTGTTTTTAGGAAGCTCTAAAACCTAAGCTTTCTCTAGCCTTTCTGCCTTCTTTCACATTGGCCCCTTACACATCCACCATACTCTGGACCAACTGAAATTCTAGTTCTTCCTTATACATATTTAATGTTATTTCACTTCCTTGCATTTACTGATTCCATTACCTATGCCTAGAATGCCATCTCATCTCTGCTTGTAAATGTCCATCTTAAATGCCACTTCATTTTCAGGAACCAGGCTTCATTCCTCCGTAGTTAGTTATGATTGAATCTCACAAACACCTCATAGTTTCCATAGAATTGGAGCTTAAAGGGAGTTCAGAGGTCCTCTAAATCAACTTCCTCATCTGCCATCTCACAGATGAGGAAATTGAGACCAAAAAGGTTAAGTGTCTTAACTGAGGTCAAATGGGTATTAAGTGGTAGAGGTGGGATTTGAACTTGAGTCCTCTGGCTTCACACTCTGCATCCTTCCATTATGCCACACTGCTTTTAGACTGTTCTATAGTTGATGCTGCGTTTTAGTTCTTGTACAGTGATATTTGTACTTGTGAATTAGATCCTCTTGTTAGTATGGGCTCCATGAATGAAGAGAGGGACTATTTCCTCTCCCTATTCTCCCTGATTCCCTCCCCGCCGCCCCCCCCCCCCCCAGCATCTAGCACAACCCTTAGTTGAGGATTTAAGACCTTCATTCCTGAAGTAATTAAAGGAGAAATTCAAAAGAGTACTTAATAGTGTGGGGCAAACCAGAAGAGTTCTCTCTTCCTCTTCTATCTGATGATCATTTTTTTGTTGTCTTGCCATCCTGTCCAGGTTTACATTGAAGATTCCCTAGGGGAGAGGATCTGGGTGGATAGCCCTCACTGCAAGACATTTGTTGACAATATCCAGACAGCATTTAACACCAAGATGCCCCCCAAAAGCATGTTGTTACAAGGAGAGATGGGGCGCAGTGGAGGAGACCTCAGTGCTGGTAAGATTCCAGAAGAGACTGAGTCTGCTAAGCGGGTGAGAGGGCGTGACTGTGTGTAGGTACTTCAGTGCCATTAACTTGGCCTGACAGTCTTCAGCCCTTTAAGGTTCAGGTATCACCTTTTCCATGAATCCTTCCTTTTCTGCCTCACACTTCTCCTCCGTCTTAGAGGGTTCCTTACTCACTCCTCCCCTTAAGGATAAAGTACTTTCTTTTCACTTAGTTTTGTATGTAGGACTTTGTCTGGAACCCACCTTTGCCCCTGTCCCAGGTAGCATACTTTATTTTTAAGAAAGTATCTATTTTTTCCAATTACATGTAAAAACATTTAACATTTGTTTTCTTAAATTTTGAGTTCCAAATTCTCTCCCTCCCCACCTCTTCTCACCCCCATTGAGAAGGCAAATAATTGATGTAAGTTGTATATGTACAGTCATGAAAAGCATATTTGCATTTTATTCATTTTGTGAAAGAAAGCACAGATCAAAAAACACCCCCCCAAAAAAAAAACAAGAAAAAAAAAGTTTAAAAAAGTAAACATACTTTTGTGTGTGTGTGTGTACATGTAGCCTCCCTTCGTGCCTCCCTCCATTGAAATGTATATTGTTTAAGGGCAAGGCCTGTGTCATTAGTTTTGGGTCCCCAGAGCCTCGAATACCCCAGGTATGTGCCTGACACACAGTAGGTTGTTAATAGTTGGATTGAGGAGATGCCACAAACTTTTTTCAGTGGAAGGTGTCACATGAGGTAGGTGTTGAAGGTACTTCAGAATCAAAAATAAAGAGACTTTCTATCACCATGATCTGTGTCTCTCTAGGGAACAGTCCTCATCCATCTCTTACTGAGGAAGAAGATAGTCAAACTGAACTGCTGATTGCAGAGGAGAAGCTAAGCCCAGAGCAAGAGGGACAGCTCATGCCCAGGTATGTGGCGTGTGGTCATGACTGCTGCCAGGGAGTCCAGGCTACAGAGAGCGGAATGGTCCAGAACAGGGGAGGCTTTGACCACTGCTTCAGAGCCTGGGGACCATTGCTTCTCTGCTCAGTTCAGGTGCTCTGTGCTCTTAATTGAGCATCAAGAGGCTGTGCATTGGAGGTTTTTCCTCACTTGCTTGGAAGACAGGAAGAGTGGGATGTGAGTTGCCTTCGGATTGCCTTCTCTCCTCTTCTCAGGTATGAGGACCTTGCAGAAAGTGTGGAAGAATATGTTCTTGACATGCTTCGAGACCAGCTGAACCGTCGACAGCCTATGGACAGCGTCTCCCGGAATCTCCTGCGGCTCCTAACGGCAACCTGTGGCTACAAGGAAGTGCGGCTGATGACTGTGCAGAGGCTGGAGATGTGGCTTCAGAACCCCAAGGTGAGCAGCTGCCCTGGAGTCCCCCGTGGTCTTCACGTCCATGAGTTTCTGCAAGTCTGGATCCGAAAGGGTGAGTGTGGCCTTCAGTGTGATCACTCCTCTCTCATCCCTGCAGCTGACCAGACCAGCCCAGGACCTACTGATGTCTGTCTGCATGAACTGCAGCACTCATGGTTCAGAGGACATGGAGGTCATTTCCAGTCTCATCAAAATCCGGCTCAAGCCCAAAGTCCTCCTCAACCACTACATGCTCTGTGTCAGGTGAGAGCCTCGAGGAGAGGCCGTAAGGACAGAGGGAGAATAGAAGGCAAGAGAGTTGGTCCTGGTACACGCTCCTAATAATCATTCACTCTGGTCTTTGGTTTTGTTTTCAGGGAACTGCTAAATGCCCACAGGGATAATCTGGGCACTACTGTCAAGTTTGTGATTTTCAATGAACTCTCAAATGCAAGAAACCCAAACAACATGCAGATCCTCTACACTGTACTGCAGCATAGCTCAGAGCTGGCCCCAAAGGTATGGGGAAAACTGTGCTCCTCGATAGCTTTCCTTCACGGTTGATCCCTAGGGCAGCAGGTGGCAGGCTAGAGGAGATTCAGCCTCTGATTAAGAGTAGAATCTTTAAACTGATTAGTAGATTGGCAAGGTGTCAATAATTGGCTATATCAGCATCTCATGCCAGATGGATAGTCTTTGTAAATATGGTAATACTTGTAGTAATTACGTGGGTTCATGGGTTTTTTTTTCCTAAGAATTACTCAGAAGGGCCCTAGAAAAACAACTGTTGATGAGTAATGTTATGTTATGTTGACACACGGCACTAAAGTAAAACCCTGGTTTTGCACAGGGTATATAGTAGGAGATATCATGTTAGTCCTTTAGCTGACTCTCTGTCTTCTTTGGCAGATAGTGAAGTATTTCAGGTAAAGATCAGAGACCAATTGGAACCTTCCTACATTTGCCATAGATTTAATGCTTGACTTTTAAAGATGTATGATCTTAACAGGACCTTGACTTTACTTTCTTTGTGGATCACTTTGGCCATAGTTTCTAGCGATGGTTTTCCAGGACCTGTTGACTAATAAAGATGATTACCTGAGGGCTTCCCGGGCCCTGCTTCGAGAGATAATCAAACAGACCAAGCATGAGATTAATTTCCAGGCATTCTGCCTTGGGCTCATGCAGGAACGCAAAGAACCACAATATCTAGAAATGGAATTCAAGGTACTTCTATCTTTTTTTGGTGCTTTCTGTGTTTGGCTACTCCATTTCATGTACATTCTGATTTTTTGGTTAGCATCTTACATTTCAGTGAGGAGCAACCTCATTTTTCTTGGTGTCACTGGAATTCTTATGTAACTATCTTTTATTTGGTTCATGCAGTACTTTCTCCTTTCATTTTTGGATATATACCGGATAGCTAGGGTTTTTTCTACTGATTACATCAGTTTTCCCTTGCCTAACTCAGGAATATCACTCTTTTACTACCTTCTAGTTCTCCTAGTTCTAGATTAATTCCTTCATTATTTATGTTAACATTTTTCCATTTTTTTATATTCTAATACTTTCTATACATGTTTGACTTTCCCATTGTCCTTTCTCTTTGTTGTACTGAATGACTTGACAGAGAGTATCCCTGGTATAAGGCTCTCCTAACATGAATTTGTATGATATTTTGGTTTTAGGAGCGCTTTGTGATCCACATAACTGACCTGCTGGCTGTATCCATGATGCTGGGCATAACGGCCCAAGTGAAGGAGGCTGGGATTGCATGGGATAAAGGAGAAAAGAAGAGTAAGTCCTACAGAACTGACTTCTTTTGGAGACGAGGCAGGCGAGAATAACAGATGGTGGGAAAGGTCAAGAGTGGTAATGGCGAGGGACCTAGGGACAGGTGGCATTCAGAGCCTCAGCACCTCGGGGTCAGCTGCTGGGGCTGTGCTTCCGATAGAGCTGAAGCACGGAGGGGCCTGTTTGCAGAGAAGCGCTAAAGACAGCAAGGAAGGACATCTCGTTGTTTCTGCCAGTATAATTAGACTGTTAACATAAGCATTTCAGCAAGAGATTCGGGGTCTGGCTGGTTAATTGGGGGACTAGTTATTTTCTTGGCTTCTTTTACTGCTCCTGTCTTGGTCATTTCATTCTTCGTGAGTACTTCAGTGGAGTTCAGGAGGCAAATGGAAAGGGGGTGGGCGACATCTCAGTCAGTCTGGCTGTTGATTAGCTATATTTTAGTAGAAGATTTAAGGAGAAATATGTTACTTGATTATTCATAGATTTCAGTTATCTAAAACTTGTTGCTATTACCCTGATCATTGACTCATAGGACTTTTGAATTTGAAGGGATCTTAAAAGATGGAGTCCTGAGGTGTCCAGATTTCTTGCCCTGAGCCTCAGGCTGCCAGGGAAGCTGAGCCAGATAAACACAGGATGATGTAGATAAAGTTAATTTGTGATTTTTCTGAATTTTTCTGCTGCCCACAGAGATCTATTGCTATTAGAGTCTGGCACCGTTGGTCTGGTCCAGCCCTTTCATTTTCCTGGCTGAGCCAATGGAGGCCCAGCAATAGTGCTGCTGCTTTAATTTTAATACAGCGGGGAGAGAGGTGTTGAAGGCCTAGGAAGAGCAGTTTATTCTATTTTTATAGAGAGATAGGTATCATTGATTTAGAGAATTCTGCTGAGTAAATTCTCTCTACCTCTGTAGGTAGGTAGGTAGGTCAGCACCTCTTCAGTGTTAAGTCTTAGAGAGAGAAGTTGCCTAGTACAATCTGGAGAGGTTAAATGATTTGCAGCTGGTATGTGTCAGGACAGTACTGGAACTCAGGTCTTCTTGGCTCTGAGTCTAGCTCTCTGTTCACTGTACTTTGTCTTAAAATAAAGAACGTTACTCGGGCCAAGGCCTCCTCTTGCATCTTTTGCTTTCAGGGCTTACTTGGACATGTGTCTGCATTAGTTCGTGTTCAGTAACTAGGGTGCTCTTCCAAACCAGCATCTTGATTTGTTGTATGGCCGCTAGTTTCAGGGAGCCTCACCCCCTTGTGTTTGTAATGTTTTTGGCCTTTCCTGATATCCCTTCCAGAACTGGTCATGATTTTCCCCAGTCAGACCTCACATAACGTGAGGTCACATATTATGTTGTTCCATTTTTGTGTGTGCATTATACGCCCTTTTAGACTCCCTACTAGACTCTAAGCTCCGTGAAGGCACAAGTTGTTTTTATATGAACTTCAGCTCTTCTGTAGGCCCTAGCACAGTGCCCTGCTCACTGTGGTTGCTTAATGAATGTTTCCTAAGTTAAATTAAGTAGCCACACTACCCTGTCCCCTTTTAAGCTACCACAGAATTACTTTGATTATTTGCTTGCCTTTTTCAGATCTAGAAGTGCTACGCTCGTTCCAGAACCAGATAGCTGCAATTCAGCGTGATGCTGTCTGGTGGCTCCACACTGTTGTTCCTTCTATCAGCAAACTGGCTCCCAAAGACTACGTACATTGGTATGAGTCCTTTTTTGTTAAAACTGCCTTTGGAAAAAAAAAATAGCCTCTTTCCCCAGGCCTTTCTGTGTATTGTGTCACATCATCAGCAATTTGTGCCATATCTTGGAATTTAAACTAGAGCAGCAGGAGCATGTGGTAGGAGAACATTGACAGAGCCCTTTTTATTGATGGCTTGCATTTAGGAGCTACTAGTGATAGTAAAGTTAAATGATCTCATTACCTTAAAGGACAACTGCCTCTATCACTGGGAGGCTCTTGTAGCTCTTTCTTTTTCTGATTTCAGGAGGGAATATTCTGTGTCTGGTTTGAAGTTAGATTTTTTATGACAGTAACACATCAGCTTAGAGATCAGTTACTTGTCAGTAAGTCCTCATTGTATGTGTGGCACTGTTAGGGATTGACTATGAGAAGTTCCAGAGCCTCTTCCTGCCCTTGAGGTGATTCTAATTCTTTTTGTGTTTTTTTTTTTTTAAATTTAATTTATTTTTAAATTTTTTTCCAATTACATGTAAAGATTTTTTTTTTTAGTTTCAAACTTTCTCCCCCCCTACCCCCTCCTGAGGCCAGCAAAGCAGTCTGATATAGGTTATACATTACAGTCATGTTAAACATAGCTCCACATTGGTCATGTTGTAAGAGAAGAATCAGAACAAAAAACACAAGAAAGAATAAACAAGAACAATAACAAAAAAAGCAACAACAAAGGTGAAAATGCTTCAGTTTGCATTCAGCCTCCATAGTTCTTTTTCTGGATGTGGAGAGCATTTCCCACCTTAAGTCTTTTGGCATTGACTCGGATCATCGTGTTGCTGAGAAGAGTTAAGTCTATCACAGTTGGGTGATTCTGATGGTTAAAAGCTGCTTCCTAAGCTGAGAAGTCTCCTGATATCCCTAGGATAACACTTTTCATTCCATTTGGGGATCTGTGGTTTCATCTGGGGTGAAGAGTGCTGGTGAGGAAACTGGCCCTGGGGCAGCTGGTAGCTTAGCGGATAGAGCACTAGACCTGGAGTCCAGAAGAGCCGAGTTCACATTCTGCATTAGATGCTGACGGTGGGACCCTGGACAAATCATGTAACCTCTTTCAGCCTCAGGTTCCTCATCTGTAAAATGGAGATAAAAATTGCACCTCCCTCTCAGGTTTGTTGTGAGGATCAAATGAGATAATATATGTCCATCTTAAAGTGTTACATAAATGCTAACTTAGTACCACCAATGCAGGTCAGCAGCTGTTCTGCACTTTATAGTCTTGGAGAATTGCTCGAGACACTGAGAGGTTAAGTGACTTGCCCAGAGCCGTGTAGCCAGGATGTGTTAGACGTGGGTCTTGGGCCTGGGTCTTCCTGATTTCAAAGCTAGCTATCAATCATTGGCTTTTGGTAGAACTCCTAAACTTTGGAAATGGGCTGCGACAGTAATTCCTCATATGTTGAATTCCTTTATTTCCTCCTCTGTGCAGCCTCCACAAAGTGCTTTTTACAGAACAGCCAGAGACCTATTACAAATGGGATAATTGGCCACCAGAAAGTGACCGCAAGTAAGTCTATTTCATTCTCTCTAGCTTGGGACACTCTGTGGGGTAGCTGTGGAATGTGGATTTCACTTGAACAGTTGTTAGAACTCTTTGATTCTAACTAGAATTCCTGGTTCAGCTTATATTGGCTCTTTAAATAAATTTTCTTTTCAATTAATAAGCATTTTTTTTCCTTCCCCTGCTATACCCTCCATCCCCACCTCTTGGGAAAAAAAACCCCAACAACCAGAAAAACCACCCATAACCCTCAATGTTTAGTTAGGGGCAGCTAGGTGGCACAGTGGACAGAGCAACCGGCCCTGGAGTCAGGAGTACCTGAGTTCAAATCCGGCCTCAGACACTTAACACTTACTAGCTGTGTGACCCTTGGCAAGTCACTTAACCCCAATTGTCTCACTAAAAAAAAAAAAAAAATGCTTAGTTAAACAAATTCCCCTAGTGGGCATGTTCAAAAATGTTTGCCTTACGAAGATGGCATCCTAGGGCTGGAGGGGAATTCTCCACATGGGGATCATTGGTGTTGTCCCTCTAGCCTTGGGCAGTGGTTCCCACTGGTTTGAAAATTAAACTGGAACAGCAGTGACCTCTCCCTTCTCTGATTCCAGCTTCTTCCTCCGCCTCTGTTCAGAGGTTCCCATTTTGGAAGACACATTGATGCGGATCCTGGTGATTGGGCTGTCCAGAGAGCTCCCTCTGGGCCCTGCAGATGCCATGGAGCTTGCTGACCACTTGGTGAAGCGAGCTGCCGCAGTGCAGGCAGACGGTAAGGTTCTGTTGGGGCTCTCACAAGGCTGCTGCTTTGACTTGTCAACAAAGCTTACCCTCCACTTAGATGCTTTTTCACCCCACAGTTTCACTTGTCATTCTAGACATTGGTCTCCCCCACAGAAATTCTGTGACTTTTTACTTACCTTATTTGAGAAGGGTCAGGCAAATGACCTCAGGGGTGTTATTTAATTACTAGGCCTCAGCAAACCCCTATTTCAGACTGTAGATAAGTCGGCATAGGATTTCAGAGGTACTAATGTGTGTTACCTACATTTGAATGGGGTACTCTTTTTCTCCTTAGATGTGGAAGTCCTAAGGGTAGAGAGGATCCAGCTGATTGAGGCTGTTTTGAACCTGTGCACCTACCATCATCCAGAGAACATCCAGCTTCCTCCTGGGTAAGGTCAGAGATCAGCCTCTAAGCCAGGTAGACTATGCCTCTCTTTATCTGGCAGGCGGGACTTCCTCTCTTGGGGGTACTTGTTTCTTAGAAAAATGGAACATAAGATTAGATGATCAGTGACAGCCTTTGCAGAAGTAGCAGAACTTTTGTGTTACTTTGTATTTATTTATTTTGTATGATGTATTTATTTCTTTTTTCTTTTTAGGTCTTTATTGAATTTTATTTTTCCCCTAATTACATGTAAAAACAATTTTAACATCCATTTTTAAAACTGTGCTCCAAATATTTTTCGTCCCTCCCTGCCTACCCCCACTTCCACCCTTAAGAATGCAAACAATTCAGTATAAGTTATACATGTGTATGTATTTACTTCTTAGCATACATATTTCTCCTTTGGAAACGTACTCAGGATAGATGATGGAATGTAACTCCTTGCATTCAGGAACTATTTCATTTTTGTCCTTTGTATCCTCAGCACCTAGCAACAGCACATAGTAGGTGCTTCATTAAGTGTTGTGTGTTGTTCAGCTAATGGGTTGGATTTTAGAGACTTCAGTTTTAGTCTGTGTTGTGTGAATTCAGGCAAGTCATTTAACCTCTGTGCTTCAATCTTCACCTATCTTAAATGAGGATAGTCCTTTTAGACTCTTCTTCAAACAAAGATATCTATGGAGGTAGTCTGACTTTATTCAGTTATTCAAATGGACAGTTTTGTGTTTGTCTGTTCCACAATGCATTTTGAAGAATAATTTTGCCCACTTCTGGTATTCTACATAAACCTATCAGAATATGACTTAAATCCTATTTATGGATTCTAGTAGGTTTATGGATATTCTGAAATTTGTAGTGAATTTTGATGAAATTTGGTAAACAGGTAAAGGGTAAAAATTAGATTGAGTGAAGCCAGCAATTCACAGCACTGGTCTTTGTGAATTCATTTTACAAGTAATGAATTTGAAATATGAAGATAAAGTATTCTTTGTAGCAATTCCTGAATGTTGTTCAGTTGTTTTAAGTTGTCTGACTCTTCATGACCCCATTTGGGGTTTTCTTGGCAAAGATACTGGAATAGTTTTCCATTTCCTTCTCCAGCCCATTTTACAGATGAGGAAACTGAGGCAGGCAGGGTTAAGTGACTTGCCTAGGGTCACACCACTAGTAAGTGTGTGAGGCCAGATTTGACCCCATGAAGATGTCTTCCTAACTCCAGGCCTAGCTTTCAATCCACTGTGCCACCTAACTGCCCATTCCTGAATGATGTTCTTAAATCACTTACTGGTTCAGAGTCTAGCATCAGGCCCAAGGGGCGTTGGTAGTTTTCTATTCAGGATCACAAGTTGCCTCTTCTTGTTATGGTCTGTCTGGCCTGTGCTTGCTTTTGTACTTGTTTTCAAAGTAGCTCTGCTCTGATTGCAGCTCTCCACTCTTTTTCAGATACAAGCCCCCAAATCTTGCTATTTCAACCCTTTACTGGAAGGCATGGCCTCTCCTGCTGGTGGTAGCTGCATTTAATCCTGAAAATATTGGTAAGCATACTTAGTACTTTTTATGGTACAAAAAACACTTCTTGGAATGTGGGGATTTTAGTGCCATCCTCGTAGGATATGGATTACAGTCTGACTTTGCTGGGATTACCCATGAGGGATGAGGAGCAGGTGAAAAAAGGAAACCAAAGTAATGTCCTGACCTTCCTGCTTTTTGAGCAGTGACAAGTGCCTGTTAGCTGATGTTATGGGTAAACATTATTACAGACAACCTGGTCTAATACTTCACCTGCCTGTTTTTTGATGCTGTGTTTTTCCCCTTTAGGTTTGGCAGCTTGGGAAGAATACCCTACTCTGAAGATGCTCATGGAAATGGTGATGACAAAGTAAGCTTTTTTCCTCTGTATAGTTTGTACTAGATTGGGATTATCCTTTTTTTGTATCATGGACCCCTTGACAATCTGGTGATGGCCATGGATTCCTTCTCAGAATAATGTTTTTAAGTGCGTAAAATACATAGGATTACAAAGAAAACTGATCATATTGAAATGTAGTTATCAATATATATATATTTTTTTTAATTTATTTTTTTATTTTTTAATTTTTTTTGAAAGTTCATAGGCTCCATGTTAGGAAAAAAATCCATGGTATAGATCTTGAGTTTTCAAATTCAGAAGTCCTATTTGTACTCCATTCTCCTTTCTCCCCCTTAATGTGGTATTGATTTTGGGGAAAGATACACAAGAGTTTACTGAAGTGTTCTTGAATGACATTTACTGGACCAGATTGAGGAAACAAAAATCTCCCCACAGTAGTGGTGGTCATAGTTAGCTTTTTGAAGTTGAGCCCTGTGGTAGAAAAATCTTAAAAAAGCTTAGCTTTTGTCAGTGTTTTTGATAGCTCCGTTGAGGCTTCCATGATGACAGCTCACGCTGTGGCCAGGCAAGTGGTAACATTATGAGTTTTGACCCTTTTTGACCTTCAGTGCTGTCTAATGGGACTTAGCATTTGACACAGGGCATGATAACAAGTTCCTTCTTATTTGGTCCCTAGTAATTACTCGTATCCTCCTTGCACCCTGACGGATGAGGAGACCCGGACTGAGATGATTAATCGAGAGCTCCAGATTTCCCAGCGGGAGAAGCAGGAAATCCTGGCATTCGAGGGACATCTAGCAGCTGCATCCACCAAGCAAACAATCACTGAGAGCAGCAGCCTCCTCTTGTCTCAGCTTACCAGCTTGGATCCTCAGTAAGGCGTCCTGCCTGGGGCAGTTTTTCCTCAGTTTTCATAGCAAATCCTTTACCTCCTGTTTTTCCTCTACTTCTAGGGTCCCCACTGCCCTTTCTCCTACCATTTAAGTGCCTGTCTGAAATTTTATCTAAGAGATATATAGAGAGATAATAGAGAGATAGAGATATATGGCGAATCCAACAACTATTTGTTAAAAACCTATGTAGCAGAAAGGAAAGAACAGGATAGGGATCTGTATTTGAAAAGGAATTTTTGATCTGTAGGCCTGATGACATGAATGACCTGTGAATCTCCACCAAGACCTCTAACGCCTTTTCCTTTACTCTGGGGGAATTGTCTTTTTTTTTTTCTTTAAACAGGGCTTTATTGATACATTTTGCTTTTACCATCACCTAGATTTCCCTCTGTATCTTTCCCCCTCCTAGAGAGCCATTTCTTATAATAAAGAATTTTGGTAGGGGGTAGGGGAGAGGCGGAGAAAAATATAAAGGAAGAAGAGAACATTCGGTAAATAGCTGCATTGTTTTATCCTGTATTGTGAGTTATGGCATTAGTGGTTCATTTGTAATTGTACCAAAGTTTGCTAATTCACTTTCTCTCTTGTAGGGGCTCCCCACGAAGACCCCCTCCTCACATCTTGGAGCAGGTGAAAGGACTTAATCAGTCCCTTCGTCTTGGTCACCTCCTATGTAGGAGCCGAAACCCAGACTTTCTCCTTGACATCATTCAAAGGCAGGTGAGTAAATAGAAGTTTGAGAGTGTTAGAGCAAAAGGCTGCAAGGATATTCAAGAGTCACTTTACTTTCGTGGAACTAGCAGGTGATGGAGGATTTGGACCAAAGTCATTTTTAGGGGAAATACAGTTGGCCTTCAGTCCAGAGACTCGAATGCTCTATAGTGCTAGCAATAAAAGCAGAGTCACTTAGGTGTTCTTAAATATAATGATGATATGCATACGATCACATAAATACATAAGTTACATGATTATATTTGAGGAGGAAGTATATGAATGGACTTTATTTGTATTTATGAGACAGATTTGTGAAGTATTTGGGGAATTATTTATCACAGAAGATTTGAGGTTTAAAGAATGAAAAGAGGGGGCAGCTAGGTGGTGCAGTGGATAAAGCACCAACCCTGGATTCAGGAAGATCTGAGTTCAAATCCAGCCTCAGACACTTGACACTAGCTGTGTGACCCTGGGCAAGTCACTTAACCTTCACTGCCCCACAAAAAAAGAAAAAAGAAAAGAGATAGTGCTTTGATACCATTTTTTACTTTTCAAGTATAGTCATTCAGTCTTCCCATGTACTTGAAAAAATCTTGTTTCTTTTTAGTAGATTGTTTTCTCAAATATACTATTTTATATGGCTTTCACTTTGTGAGCCACCTCATCCTTTCTGACTGTGTGTGTGTGTGTGTGTACATGTGTACATGTGTGTATGTGCACGAACACATTCTGCAGAGAGAGGACAATAAATCCTTTAGTTAATATTTTTCTCTTTTCCACCCACAGGCCTCCTCTCAATCCATGCCCTGGCTAGCAGACCTAGTTCAGTCCAGTGAGGGCTCCTTGGATGTGCTGCCGGTACAGTGTCTGTGTGAGTTCCTGCTCCATGATGCTGCCGATGATGCCACCTCAGGAGAGGAGGAGGAGGAGGGAGAGAGCAAAGAGCAGAGGGCCAAGAAACGCCAGGTCAGTGCTCCCTCAGGCAGGAGCTCAGCTCTGAATC
Source organism: Dromiciops gliroides (assembly GCF_019393635.1). Lineage (NCBI taxonomy): Eukaryota > Metazoa > Chordata > Mammalia > Microbiotheria > Microbiotheriidae > Dromiciops > Dromiciops gliroides. Next base: position 535,181,875 of record NC_057861.1, read on the forward strand.
GAGCCTCTCCTCTCCAATCTCATCAGAAGCCACCTCTCCTGTCTCTGCAGAGACAGCAGAAGCAGCGACAGCTGCTCGGCCGCCTGCAGGACTTGCTGCTAGGCCCCAAGGCTGATGAACAAACAACCTGTGAGGTGCTGGACTACTTCCTGCGGCGCCTTAGTTCCTCCCAAGTGGCCTCCAGGGTATTAGCCATGAAGGTAAAACTCACATGGGAACGCTGATCTGGAAAGGAATGTGTGGTCTTCAGAACATGCTATCCTGTTCTTTAGCAGTGTTCAGCCTTCATTCAGTACCATGCTAGGAAGATACCAGAATTGCAGTATCATGGCAGCCATAGTTGATGGTCCACTGGGGTTCTCTATAATGAAGTCTTGCAAATAGGTACTGGAAAATGAAGAGCCTACCCTCATAGGGGTGATGCCATGAGTCAAATGACAGGGAAAAGGCAAAATCTAAAACTTTTTTAATCCACTTGTCTGGCGTACCTGCACTAGATGAGAACTTGAGAAGTTCATTTTAAGATTAAGTAGACAAGACTATCTTTATTTTCTGGGAGTTTGAGGGGAGGAAATCTATCCCATGCTAGTAGTTTGATAGAAGATAGTTCTTTGCCTTAAAAAAATCCCCATAGTTTTACAGCAGAACTCCATGACACACATTTCTGTTTCTCCAGAATCCCATTTGGGATGTCATCTCCCCAAATTGCTATAAATACATTGTTTCTGACTAAAGACATCACACCTTCATGGAATCTCGGTCATGATTTTCTCATGCGAACACTTTCAGGGATTGTCCTTGGTGTTGTCAGAAGGCGGGCTTCGTGATGGAGAGGAGAAAGACCATCCCATGGAAGAAGACTCGGGGGACTCAGAAATGCTTCAGGGATACCAGTGGCTATTGAGAGATCTGCCACGATTACCACTGTTTGATAGTGTTAGAAACACAACAGCTCTGGCCCTGCAGCAGGTGAGAGTATGCAGAGGCTTCTCAAGGGAGGAAAGAGGTACCAGCTACTTTTGAAGGTTGTATTGAACTAGGATGGTTTGGGGGTGCCCAGGGAGAACAGCAGGAGCTGTTGTTCAGGGATCAAGTTTTTCTTTTTGCTCTTGATTTCAAGGAAATCCTCTCTCATTCTAGGCTATCCACATGGAAACAGACCCTCAGACGATTAGTGCCTACCTTGTGTACCTTTCCCAGCATGCCCCAGTGGAGGAGCAGGGACAACACAACGATCTTGCTTTGGTGAGAAGGCACTGGGAACATGGTTGGTGTTGTCTTTAAGGGTGTGCATGGCAGTTCCCAGCACAGGAAGCCTTGTTTGTTTGACTCTTTATAGCCACTTAGTATAGTCTGTCTCAAGCTTGGTTCTTAACTAGCCTATGCTTGAATGTTGTTTTAAATATCCTAGGATTGGAAGTGGGGGCAGGGAGTTGATGAAGTTTTCTTGTCCCCAGCAGTGTTGACTGTTGTTCCAGAATAGGAGAACCCGTGAAGTTTGCTAGTATTGCATCATATTAGAAATATGGTGCTCAAGAGGTTATTTTAGTTCTTATACCCCAAGGTGAGCAGTGGTGCCTTCATCTTGCCCTCGATGGTGTGAACGGCATGGGATGTGCAGTAAGGCAGGTTTCACCACATTAGTGCTGCGTCCAATACTTACTTCAAGGATCTGTGATTTTGTTGGTGTGGATACTCCAGCCCCTCGTGGCTGGCCACTCTGGTCATGGGCCTTTCTAGATCTGACCAAGTTGATGCTTGGATGTTGGGTGTGAAGTTCATAAGCCACCCTCTACTCAGGGTGGTGTTGTAGGGACCTGCCAGAGCTTGCATCTGGCCTGCCCTGCCTTTGGGGTCACCTTGTATGCCACGATGAGGCAACAGAAGAGGGGAGGGAGTGCAGGGGAACTTGTACAAAAACAGATCCTTCATAGTATATGGTAGGGTACATGACTAAGCTTTGTGTGGAGTATTCTAGACATGAGACCCTATCCCAAGGGATGATCTTGTATCAGAACCTGCTGGTTGTAGTGTCATAGATCTACAGGTAGAAGGGACCTCAGGAGCCAAGTATGTTAAATAATTTAAGATCAGTTGGGAACCCATGGGTGGACCTAACTGCTCTTTTGTGTCACGTAGAGCTTACTATTGAGGGGCTTCTGTTCTCCCATCAACTCTGCCATAAATAGTTGTGTAATTTGGGGCAAGTCATCTCACCTTCTCTAGGCCCCATATTTTTCATTTAAAGTCCCTGGTGCAGCATTTAACTTCCATAGTTTTAACTTCCATAGTTCTGACAGTCACATGTATAGTCTTAAAACTTTATCTCATCCTTCCTGCTTTCCCTTTCCATGATGATTTTTGTAGTTGCTATGAGTTAGTGTGCAGAACAAATTTAAGTGTTTTACCTACTAAACTAGGGGTTCTTATAGACCTCTTTGGCAATCTGATGAAAACTCTGGAGATTTCAGTAAAATGTTTTTAAACGTGTAAAATAATAGACACAGTATTCTGAAGGAAACCAGTTGTAGTTAAGTACGACTTATTAAGATACTGAAAAAAACCAAGCCAAAAACCCAGTTTGTGGGTGCCAGGTTAAGAACCTCTTCATTAAACTCCTTTTACACCTCTGTGTGATATCTCTGCTCTCATTGATCTGTTAGTCTCTCGTTGGCTAATCAGACAATCATTTCAGTATGCATAAGCACCCACGAGGGGATGCAAGAGATAGGGCAAAGCCTTCTGTGGTAATAGAAACCTGGCTGGGAGGGAGAGCAGCAAGGACAGGATGATCAGCATGCATGGGGAAGATCAGATGGTTGCTGTCTCTCAAGGAGAATTTACAAAGTTGTCTCTCTTCCACAGGATGTGGCCCGGCTAATTGTTGAGCGCTCCACCATCATGTCCCACCTTTTTTCAAAAGTTTCCTACAGTGCAGAGTCTGATGCGGTGCTAGTGGCTCTGCTCTCCATCTTCTCACGCTACGTGAGGCGGATGCGCAAGAGCAAAGAAGGGGAGGAAGTCTACAGCTGGGTAAGTAATTGCCTCCTTGTAGGTTTGCTCCTTCATCTTCACTCTGCAGTCACAAAATGGTCACTTGTCCCTACCTTTACACCCCTCTAGTCAGAGTCCCAGGACCAGGTCTTTCTTCGATGGACCAGTGGAGAGACAGCCACTATGCACATTCTGGTAGTCCATGCCATGGTCATTCTCCTGACACTGGGGCCTCCACAAGGTGAGTTGTAAGCCCTCGAGCTGCGCTTCTACTTGGAGCCATGAAAAGAAGCCAAATAGGATCCCTGAATCCTTAGCTTCCTTTTCTGGACAGTTAAAGGCAATGCTGACCCCCTCCTAGAAAACAAAAGTGTTCATGAATAACTTTCACGACGCCCACTTAGCAGCTTATTTCTTTTCTTTTCTTTTCTTTTTTTTTTAGTGAGGCAGTTGGGGTTAAGTGACTTGCCCAGGGTCACACAGCTAGTAAGTGTTAAGTGTCTGAGGCCGGATTTGAACTCAGGTCCTCCTGAATCCAGGGCCAGTGCTCTCTATCCACTGCGCCATCTAGTTGCCCCAGCTTATTTCTTTTGAAGTTTGACTGGTTCCAGTCTATATCATTGTCTTCCATCATTTTTACTCATAAATTAAACTGCACTGGGGAACCTCTCCTCAGCACTGGATTTTTTCTTAATTGACCAATGAGGTGGGTCTGGCACCCCCTCTCTGATACTGCTTTTACTCTGTGGGTAAACTAGTAGATACAAAACAGGATCATATGCCGAGAGTAAAAGAAACCAAGTAACAGAAAGAAAAGCAGTTTTGTTTTTCTGGCACAGAAGTGTAAATATTAGGCTGTATGTAATTGAACTGTTTTGTTGTGGCCGTTTTTGAAGCTGGAGATGCTGAGTTCCATGCTTTACTGGACATCTGGTTCCCAGAGAAGAAGCCCTTGCCAACTGCTTTCCTTGTGGATACATCTGAGGAAGCCCTGCTCCTTCCTGACTGGCTGAAGCTTCGTATGATCCGCTCCGAGGTACCTCGGCTGGTGGATGCTGGTAAGCCAGACCCTGTGCCAGTCATTGTCTCAGGAGCCTCTTATTGGAAGGAGAGTGGATAATAGGGTTTCTGGGTATTAAACCTTGAATTGACTCATTTGTGCTCCTGGACTCCTCCCAGATGTTAAGTCTAAGAGGAAAGGGGGCTGAGAGGCCAAGGAATCCCCAAACACGTCTTGTCTTCCAGAGAATACACAGGTGTGGTTTATGAATATCAGTTCAACACTTGATGGTTACTCCCCCACCCTGGGAGTAGTGCATACAGTTAACTTTGGCTTTTGTTCCATTGGGCCACTGTTCCCAGGTTTTCTAAGAATTTTGAAAATGAGCATGAGCCTAAAAGAAATCAGGCTGCAGGCACAAAATAAATATACACTTTCCTTTATTTAGCTCTTGGTTAGATTGATTTCTTTGGGATCTTGTGCTTTTAGAGGAATTCTGAGTGTATCTGTTACATGCTTGTTTTAGGTTTTCTTAGATTAGTGAGTTGAAGTATTTCGTAGAATCTGAAAGTTGAAAAGGGATTTCACAAAAGTCATCTAGACTAAACCATTCCTGAGCAGGGTGACAAGTGGTCATGCAGCCTCTACTTGTTCTCTAGTGTCAGAGAAATCACCAGCTCCTGGAAAAGCCCATTCCCTGTTTAGACAGCTCCGATTATTAGGAAAGTATTCTTTATATCAAGCCAACATCTTCCTCTTTGTAATTTGGTCTTTCTTGTGCCCTTTGGGGCTAAAGAAAATAGTCCTGTCTCTTTTTTACATGACATGTTTGAACATAGCGTGTTTTCCCTAAATCTTTTCTTCAGGCTTCATATGCCCTGTTCTTTCTACCCAAGCCTAACATGGTGTTAAATCCTTCCACTGTCCTTGTCACCCTTCTTTGGACTTGCTGCAGTTTTGGAAGGGGGTGAGCAGTTGTAGGGATTTTAGAAGCAAGTATGGGTAATGACCAACGAAACCCTTGCAGACAGATAACAAATTTGGTGGATTCATTAATTATTTTTTGATCTCTTAGGAGATACAATTGAAATTCTCATAAATTATGTACAAACCCCATGCCCCCCCCCATCCAAAATAACCTAACCAAGATCCTTCCCAAAGGGAATTTTTTTTTAAAAGTCTAACCTTATTTCAAATGTTACTCTTAGGTCTTTAGAACCAAAAGCAAGCCTGTAGCCTAGAGGAACAGTACATGTGGTACAGATCACAGGGATGGGCAAGGGGAGAAAGGAATAAGCATTTATCTAGCACCGACTGTGTGCCAGACACTGTGCTAAGCATTTTACAAATTATCTCATTTGAGAGTGTGGGAACCAGGTGAAAGTAGATGGAAAGTGAGTATCAGGTAACCTTGTGAGGAAACAGAAGTCACAGGAAGGCATCATGGAACCCAGTCTGTATGTGAAGGCTACATTTGACTTGGCCTTGATGAGGGGAAATGGGGGCTGGGTTTATGACCTGCTCCTGGTATGGACATGATCCTGGGTTCTTTGGAGCTATGCCATGCAGTGGAGCGTAAGCTTTGAAAGAGTCCATTACCCTGGTACTGCAGCCAAGTGTCTTCTGAAGAACTGCCTAGATAAGTTTAGAGAGGCTCATCACCTGAAGATTGGCCACCAGGTGATGAATTCTTTTGACCGTAGAACTCATGGAACGATCTACTGAGACATGGGGGTGGGGGGTGGGGGGGGGAGGGGGGGGGAGGGAGGACACCCTGATGAAATCACAGGCCTTTTAAAGTTCTTAAGTATGTGGATTTTGCTCTTGCCTCTGGAGCCACCTCTTTTCTCCCCTTCTACCTGCCTGAGTTACTGCCCAACTTCCACTAGTCACCGGAGGCAAGAGAGGCCTGGGCTGTCCAGATCTGGCCCCCAACCTCCTTTCCTTTTCCCCATTTTCTTATACCCCTCCCCAGTCTCCCTCTAGTTTTGCTCCCAAGCCCTCACTCTCATCTGCTGTTTGCTGAGTAAACCTGTTGATTCCAGCATTGCAGGACCTGGAGCCTCAGCAGCTGCTGCTTTTTGTTCAGTCTTTCGGAATTCCTGTCTCCAGCATGAGTAAACTCCTGCAATACTTGGACCAGGCTGTGTCCCATGATCCTCAGACCCTGGAGCAAAACATCATGGACAAGAGTAAGAGCTGCTTACCCACATGCCATAGCACAGCCAGCAGTCAGTCAGTCAATCACTTGCCTACTGTTCACTGGGCACAGTCGGGGAACCAGAGAGATTGAGGGTGGGGGCTGCCCGTAAAGAGCTTATGGTCTAGCTGGGGAGATAAAACTTACACAAAGCAATCAGTGAATAATTAAGTGCTAGGCTGGGTGGCATAGGTTACAAGTACAGTAGGCATTCAGAAAGAGGTAGCAGGGTAAGCTGGAGGAGGCAGGCCAGGTTTGCAGAAGGAGAGGCTGCTCCCTGGAGCCAAAGTTGCTATTATGATAGCAGACTGCCAGCTTCACTGGCCCAGCTGTCGTTGAGGCCAGACAGGTTAATGAGGAAGCCACCTTTGGGGCATAAGCTGTCGTGTCACTGTTGTGTTTGGTGCTCACTCCCACTACCTGAGGCTTTGCCAAAATAAGATCTCGTAGCTCAGATCCTGAAGTCTTCAGGAGCTTGTGGTAAACTGCTTGAAACCAGTTTTAGAGGGATGGTTCTCCAGCCTGGGTGTCTGTGGGAAAGGGCCATCCTGCATGTGCATGTGTTTATGTTGTTGACATGTTGCTTTGCAGATTACATGGCTCATCTGGTGGAAGTTCAGCATGAAAGAGGAGCCACAGGAGGCCAGACCTTTCACTCCCTGCTCACTGCCTCTCTGCCCTCTCGGAGAGGTATGGTGCCCCACACCTTTCTCTATATGCACAAGATAGAATCCAGTTTTTTGTGTGTTTTTATAGCTGTTTCCTTTGTTACCTTGTATTCTTAAAGATTTTTGCATTGATATTCATTAGAGAAATTGGTCTATAATTTTCTTTCTCTATTTTGGCTTTGCCCAGTTTAGGTATCAAGACCATATTTGTGTAATTTGTGTAATTAGGAATTTGGTAGAACTCCTTCTTCACCTATTTTTCCAAATAATTTGTAATATATTGGAATTAATTGTTCTTTAAGTGTTTAGTAGAATTCACTTGTAAACCCATCTGACCCTGGAGGTTTTTTCTTCTGGAGTTCATTGATGACTTGTTCAATTTCTTTTTCTAAGATGGGCCTATTTAAGGATTTTATTTCCTCTTCTGTTAATCTGGGCAGTTTATATTTTTGTAAATAATCATCCATTTCATTTAGATTGTCAAATTTATTGGCATAGAGTTGAGTAAAATCTCCTAATTATTGCTTTAATTTCCACTTCATTGGTAGTGAATTCATCCCTTTCATTTTTGATACTAGTAATTTGATTTTCTTCTTTTTTTAAATCAAATTAACCAAAGGTTTATCTGTTTTATTGATTTTTTTTTTCATAGAACCAGCTCTTGTTACCTTGTATTCTTGAACTAGTGTCTCTGCTCCCTATTTACCATCCATCCCTTGAGTGGACACTTGCAACCTGCTCCAGGCCTGGACAAGCACATGAGATACTAAGGGGTTTTACTTGAGGCCTTGGGGTGGAGCCTGGATGTAGAGCCCCCATTTGTAGCCTTCCTTTGTCTAATTTGTGTTTATGTGGGATTTTATGGTTACAAAGGATTTTCACATTTGTTGTCTCATTTGATCACTGTAAAAATTTTGTGAGGTAGGTCGTATAAATCTTTATCCCCACTTGATAGGTGAAGCTTAAAAGAGATGAATTAAAAGTAATTTGCCCAAGGTCACACAGCTGTGACTCTAAGGCTTGGCGTCCTTTTCATTATGCTTTTGGTTTCAAAAGATTTCCTCCATCCTTGGGAGCTGCTTGTCATTTCAGCACCTTTGTTTTTATCTTCCTCCAGACAGTACAGATGCACCTAAACCAAAAAGCAGTCCAGAGCATTCACAGAGCCAGGGAAGGATTCGAGCCATCACTCAGATCCGGGTCCTGGGACCAGAAGACGACTTGGCCAGCATGTTCCTTCAGGTATTGAGACTAGATCAAAGAAAGGAGCCAAAGCTCCTGCTCTTCAGAGAGACAGACGGGGCTTTATGCATATTTTGTCCTCTGACTTGTTTCCAATCATTTATTTTCCTGTATTACCGAGTCTTAATTTTCTTAAAACTGAGAAGGAATGTTCTTAACATGGAGTCAGATTCAGAGCCTGCCAAGTAATTGTTACTCTTTCAGCATGGAATGAGTATGCGAACAGGCAGAAGGACATAATACTTTTACTCTTCCCTGAATTTCTCGGGTATCAGCATTACTTGAGTCGGAATCTTTTCATCAGAGTCAGAGACAGCTGTTTAGGATTCTGACATTGGCTCAGCCACTGAGCCGCAGAACATGCTCATCTTTGTTGGCATGTGCTTGTTTGTAGGGCTTGTATATACCTTAGCATGAGGTCATAATCACAGACCTTCAGAGTGGGAAAGGAACTCCGAGGCCTTTAGTCCAAATGATGACTGAACAGGAACCTGCTCTCCAGTTTTCCTGAGAAGTGGCTATGTGGCCTCTGGGGGAAGACCTCTAGTGAGGGGGACAGATGGCTTCCTGAGGCGCTGTGTTCCAGAAGTGGAACACATTTTAGAAATGCTCATTAGCGTGTTTTGTTTTCCATCAAGCCTCTACTTGCTTCTTTGTTCCCTCCACCCATTGCTTCTCCTTCTGCCTCTGAGGCCAAGCAAGACAAGTTTTTATTCCCCCAGGAGAATGTACTTTTATCCAGGGCAGAGACTGTTGTTTTCTGTATCCCATTAGCCCAGGGCAGTACTTGTGAACAGTAGACATTTAATAAATGTTGAATTAAATTTAATTTATTTAATTAAATTAAATTTAATTTCCTGTGACAGCTCTTCAAATATTTGAAGACAGCTGTCATTCCCTTCCTAAATTTCTTTTCTTGAGGCTGAGCTTCCTCAGTTTCTTCAACCAGTCCTCAAAGGACATGATCTCGAGGCACTTTACCATGCTAGTAGCCTTCCTCTGGACGTTCTCACTTATCATTCCTTCTTAAAATTTGGCAACCAGAACTAAACACTGTTCCAGGTATGGTTTGACTTAATGTAGACTAGACAGGGCTTGTTACCTTCCTAGACCCTGACACTGGCCTCTCAGTGTAGCATAAGATTGCATTTGCTTTGGGGGCTGACATCTCCCTCTGTCAAGCCATATTGAGTTTATAAATTACTAAAATCTCCAGATCTTTTCAGAGGTCTTATCTCTTTTTTAGGATCAGGTCATATACTTTGTTATGCATTCTCCATTACCTTGCTCTTCCATCTTCCATTCACTTTTTAAATTCTGGGGTTGTTGATGAGTTCCCTGTGTTAACATCAGTCTCTTTGAACAGGACATCCCCTTCTTCCTTATTAGAAGTGTTTCACTTTGTATCTTCAGAATTTCTTTTTTTGAGAGGTTTTCATTTCTCCTAGATTGATTTACTCTTCAGAATTTCAGTCCATATGATCTTGTATATCCTTTTTTTAAATCTTTTGAAGTCTGCACTCCTCAGATCTATAGTACAGGTCAGTTTGTGCTAGAATTCTTCTTCCTTATCACATATTCTAAAATAGATTATAGTCGATTCTCCAAGGTTCCCATAATTTCCACCCTATGAACCAGTTCCTTTTTTTTGTTGGTGAGAATCAGATCCAGAATAAAAGTTTTCCTTATTGATGACCTTTAAAGGATCATTAATACAACTCAGGAAATTATTCATTGCTATGTTGGGGGTGGGGAAGAGCAAGCTCACTTCAGCTTTTGTGCTGTTTGTGATGTTTCCTTAGTTCATTATCTTTATCTTCTGCGTGTCTACGTAGTTATAATATACTCCATGATAGTATTGCTTCTGTTTTTGTCTCTCTTGAGAGTTGCTCAGTGTTTCCCACCATGCTTCTCTGCTTCGGCTCCTGGATTTCTTTACACGAATTGGCCATAATACAATGCTATTCTGCTCCCCTTGCCCCTTTCACCTCTCCTGTTCTTTTCGAATAAGTTACATTCTCATAGAGCCATCTTCCAGCTACGAGTCTCATTTCACCAAGTCTTAGTGATGCCCATGAGGTCAGTTTTGCCTCTTTGTTTTAGTAGCTCTGGTTCGCCTTGCTTATTAGTCATTTTGTGCATCTGTGTGTAAATGTAGTTTTTTGGAGCTAGAGCACATTCACAGAGTTGATAAGCTTAGGCTCATGAATGATGGGCATGTGTAGCCAAAACTGGGTTGACTGGGTTGTTGTACCAAATACTTAATGGGAATGAGGGAGTTCAATTCTGAGGCTAGACCATCTCCCAACCTTCCTGATACACTGAGGAAAGGAAGCATTTTCCAGCTTCATTCTGTTATTCCTGCTCTAAAACTTTTCCTTCCATCTTTTCTGTCCCAGCTCTTTACACTGAGTCCTGATCCTCGATGGCAGAATTCAAATCCCCGCCCGATCTCCTTGGCCCTCCAGCAAGCCTTGGGGCAGGAATTGGCAAAGGTCCGTCAGGGAAACCCTCAAGTGACAGGTATAGCAGTGCGCCTCTTGCAGGCTGTGTCAGCCCTGTTGAATTCCCCGCACAGCGGGTCCTTGGTGATATCAATGCATCGGAACCACTTCATCTCCTGCCCTTTGATGCGGCAACTGTACCAGTACCAGGTAAGCACCTCTGATTTCAGCAAGTGTTTTTTAAGCTCCTGTAACTTACAAGGCATTACAAGTTAGGAAAGGATTAAGTGTGTTTTGTTGTTCAGTCATTTCAGTTGTATCCAATTTTTCATTGACCCCATTTGGCAAAGATACTAGAGTGATTTGCCATTTCCTTCTCCAGGCAAACTGGGGTAAGTGACTTGCCCAGGGTCACCCAGGTAGTAAATGTCTGCGGCCAGATTTGACTCAGGAAGATGAGTCTTTCTGACTCCAGGCCCAGTGCTTTAGTTAAAGCACCGCCCAGATGCCCTGATTAAATGCATAGGAAAGGATAAAAAGAGTGACTTAAGAGATTCAGGAAAGGAAGGATCACGTCTAGTTAGGATCAATGAAGGCTTTGTGGAAGGAGGCAGGCCTTCAAGGTAAAGGAAGAGTCAGGTGAAGGTGTATGGGATGGCATATATAAGGACATGGAGGGGACAAAGGACAGAACTGAAATATGGGAATAGCAAATACTAGTGTGGTTGCCTAGGAAAGGAGGGGGAGTTGATCCAGGTATTTAGATATTGAGGGACTGGCCTAGAAAATCTTCCAGGGTTCATTCCAGCTTTATCATACTGTGATTTTATGAAGCAACAGATGTTGACATTTTTGGGGTAAGTAATTTGAATAGTTTTTATGAAAATCAGCAGAGTAAGATAATGAGTGTATAAAAAGGCATTAGCCCACAAGATTTTTGGAGCAAAGAGGGTATAACTATAGGAAAATGGATTATTAAATGCAAATTTTGATTCATAATCATCTCTCTGACTCTACTTTCTCCTTCACTTAACCTTCTTCAGTCACCAAATTCAGTTTATTCTTCATCTGAAACATCTCCTACATTCATTGCCTTTTGTTTTTTTTGGTGGGGCGGTGAGGGTTAAGTGACTTGCCCAAGGTCACACAGCTAGTAAGTGTCAAGTGTCTGAGGTCGGATTTGAACTCAGGTCCTCCTGAGTCCAGCGCCGGTGCTTTATCCAGTGTACCACCTAGCTGCCCCCTCATTCATTATCTTTTGTCTGTTCCCTCTATCCTTCCCCTAGTTTCAGGCCTTCATTATGTCTCACTTAAGCCATTTTAGTAACCTGACCTATCTCTCTTCCTCTAGTTTCTTCACTTGCCAATCCATTCTACCCACTATTGCCAGTTTAATCTTTCTGATACACAGGTCATGCCATCCGAGTCTTCAGTGACTCTCTGTTGCCTATTGAATAAAGCGTTATGTTGTATGCTAGTCTGACATTCAAAGCCATCCATTATCTGGCTCCAGACTACTTTTCTCGCAGATTCTATCTTTCACACAGTCTACACTCCTGACAAACTGTTACTGACCATTCGTAGACGTGTCCTGCCTTTTCTTGTCTCCATGCCTGTGCTCATACATCAAACTTCCTCCCTACAGATGTCCACCTCCTGATACTCTTGCCATTTTTCAATGCTATACCCAAGAAGCTTTCACCAACTCCACCCCCTGCTGAATTAATATTTGCTCATAGGATTGCAGCCCTAGAGCCATGAGGGATTTGAGAGGTTATCTGGTCCAGTCCCCTTTTTTATAGATGAGAAAGCCGAGACCCAGAAAGGCTAAGTCACATCATAAAGGTGACTTTGTGACAGAATTGGATTCAAACCCAGGTCCTGACTCCAGATACTAAGTGTTTCTCATATTTAAATTTGTATTGTATTTGTGTGTGTGTTATCTTCCCTATTAGGTGATAGGCTTCTTTTTGTTGAGCACCTTGATTAACTAGCAGCACAGGGTCTCTGTCCTGAGGCACCCAATTGTAGTAGGTCCTAAAGGTGCTCGGAAAATACTGACATAGTCATTGTAAGAGGTTGGTGGTCTATTGCTGTCTAGGTCACTGTTCCACTGTTCATACCTAGCCATGCCCCATACATTTGGACATTGATTTTTTAATCTCTGAGATTAGCAACTCTTTTTTTTTTAAAGGAATTGTCAAAAACAAAAAAATGTTTAAAAATTTGTTTCCATCTGTTTTCAGATACTATCAGTTCTTTCTCTGTAAATGAATTGCAATTTTCATAAGTCCTTCAGGGTTATATTGGATCATTGCCTTGCTGAAAATAAGCACATGCTTCCCAGCAGATCATTTTACACTATTGCTGTTATTTTGTATACAGCACATTTCTTTTTTTTTTTTTTTTGTTTTTTTTGCAGGCAGTGGGGGTTAAGTGACTTGCCCAGGGTCACATAGCTAGTAAGTGTCAAGTGTCTGAAGCCGGATTTGAACTCAGGTCCTCCTGAATCCAGGGCTGGTGCTTTAACCACTGTGCCATCTAGCTGCCCCCTATACAGCACATTTCACTCTGCTTCAGTTCATGTAGGTCTTTCTGATCGTATCTTGTTCATCATAACCTGTATATAGTACCTTAAACTTGACAAAGAATTTTCTTCATATTAGCCCAGCAAAGTAGGTACCATATGTTTTGCCATTATAATCAATCATCATAACTATTTCCCTCCATCCTATTCCCTTCCAATGACATTTACTCTATTTTCTATCTTCTTTTAACCTATTCCTCCTCAAAAGTATTTTACTTCTGACTGTCCCCACCCCTGCTCTGTACTCCCTTTTTTCACCCTTCCCTCCTTACTTCCACATCTACTTTCCTGTAGGGTTAAATAGATTGGGTGTGAATGTTATTCCCTCCTTGAGCCCACTCTGGTGAGATTAAGTTCTTTGAGCTAATTCTGTGTTCTAAATTTTTCTTCCTCCCTCCCTCCTCAACCCTCCCTATGAAATCAAGCAATTCAATATGTCATACTTGTGCAGTAATGCAGAACATCTTCACCTTCCTCAAAAGTGTTTTGCTTTTTACTACTCTCTCCCCTAATCTGCCCTTCAGTCCTTCCCCTCTTCTTCCCCCCTCCCCTCCCTCAGGGAAAAAATATATTACTATACCTACTTGAGTATGTATATTATTCCCTCTTCGAGCCAATTCTGATGATATTAAGGTTCACTCACTCCCCCACTCCTTCCCCCTCTTCCCCTCCCCTCTATAAGCTTTTTTCTTGTTTCCTTCATGTGAACTACCTCTCCCCAGACTATTTCTCCCCTTCCTCTTCCCCCAGTCTATTCCTCCTACACCTTAACCCTATTTTAAAGATGTTATCATGGATTAGCTAGGTGACACAGTGGACAAAGAGATTAGCAAATCTTACACCAGCATGTTCTCAAGGGCTACTGCAATGATTTTTTTTTAATTTAGAATTTTTATTATTCCAAATTACATGTAAAAACAAATTTTGACATCAATTTTTAAAAAAACTTTGTATTCCAGGGCAGCTAGGTGGCACATTAGATAAAGCACCAGCCCTGGATTCAGGAAGACCTGAGTTCAAATCTGACCTCAGACACTTGACACTTACTAGCTGTGTGATCCTCAGCAAGTCACTTAACCCTCATTGCCCCACAAAAAAAACCCAACAAAAAACCCAAAAAAACTTTGTGTTCCAAATTCTCTTCCTCCTTCCCCCTCTCCCCCCAAGAACTCAAGTAATTCAATATAAGTTATACATGAGTAGTCATGCAAAACATTTCCACATTAGCCAGGTTGTGAAAGAAAATAGACAAAAACAAAACTAAAGGTAAAGGAACTAAGAAAAAAATTATGCTTCAGTCTGTATTCAGATGCCATCAGTTCTTTGTAGATGGATTGCATTTTTCATTACTACAATAATTATTGAGTTTCTATATAAAAGGATTTAGGTGAGGGCGGTATTTTAATTCTCATTTTTAAAAAAAAGTAGAATGTTATTACAGTTACCTCTTCCACATCATGAGGTTAGGGGCATGACACCCCTTGCAATCTGGACAATCTGTGTAAAATTTTTTGGCCCTCCCTTCATACCAGAGAAGAAGTCTGAATTGTTATGTTATTAAAAGATAAAATATGTTGATATTATACAATGCTGTACATATGTTTTATGCATTTCTGAGTTTCTAAATATTTTCTGTTGTTGACCTTCATGTAGCTTCCCCACAATTCCCCCCAAAATTCCCATCTAATTTCTTTTTTTTTTTTTTTTTTTTTTTGCGGGGCAATGGGGGTTAAGTGACTTGCCCAGGGTCACACAGCTAGTAAGTGTCAAGTGTCTGAGGCCAGATTTGAACTCAGGTCCTCCTGGCCGGTGCTTTATCCACTGCGCCACCTAGCTGCCCCCCCCATCTAATTTCTTATGCTGATCCTTGATGTATTAAAACCGCAATGGGCAAAGTCACTGTGTAGAAGGGCTAACTGTATAGGTAATTGGTAGACAGCCAACACCATTTTATACACTAATCAGAAGGCATCACCTAATCTCTGTGGTTGTGCTATCTGCTGTCTTGGCCGTTGCCCCAGTACTGTTCTCAGACTACTTGGGTGCTGTTGGTCATGCTTGTAACTCTTGGTCCTTTCCTCGCCTGCAGCGTTGTGTTCCACAGGACACGGCCTTCTCTTCACTGTTCTTCAAAGTCCTCATGCAGATGCTACAGTGGCTGGAAAACCCTGCAGTGGAAGATGGTCCTCTCCAGGCCCAGCTTAAATTGTTTGCAGCCCAGTACTCTTCACGACACAGGATCAGTGATGGTATGAAGAGGCAGGAGGAACAAAGTGTGGGGCTGAAACTAGGGAAAGCTCCCAGATGAACTTTCTTTCTTTCTTTCTTTCTTTCTTTCTTTCTTTCTTTCTTTCTTTCTTTCTTTCTTTCTTTCTTTCTTTCTTTCTTTCTTTCTTTCTTGCTTGCTTGCTTGCTTGCTTGCTTTCTTTCTTGCTTTCTTTCTTGCTTGCTTTCTTTCTTGCTTGCTTGCTTGCTTATATGGGCAAAACAAAACAGTTCTCATTAGCTGAAGGGCATTTTTTAGAACTTCTGTGTCCACAGGCATTTTAAATGGCATTAATAAGGATGTGGCTGAATGATTTCGTAATTTAAGAGTTTAGAGTGATAAAGTTTCCTTTAGAGCTGGTCTCCTTGGCCTGGGGATAAAGAGCCTGTGTGGTGCAGAGGGGACATTTCTCCGGTGTAGACAATGAAATGGTAACTTCCCCTTGGGGAATTCCACTGGTTGGATCAGACTGTCAAGAGTGAACAGCAGTAGCCACAGCTAGACTAAGGAGTGGGGGTGGCGTGAAGAGGGTGGAGACTCCTGGCTGTGGCTTCTGTGGTGATGCTGAGATATTTTCCTGCAGTCCGAGGTGGATTCTTGCACCTGGCTGAAACCTTGGCTTTCCACCGGGATTCTGAGGTGGTCGGCTCCACTGTGCGTGCCATCATCGCCACTCTGAAGTCAGGGGAAAAATGCAGTGTGGAACCTGAACTTATTGGCAAAGGTATGGTGTCTTCTAGAGACTTCCCGGCTGTGCCAGGGGCCTTAGGCTCCCTGCAGAAGGGACCCCCGTGTTACTGGGGACAGGAGCATATTCCTGATTGGTCCCTTTTTTTTTTTTTTTGGTGAGGCAATTGAGGTTAAGTGACTTGCCCAGGGTCACACAGCTAGTAAGTGTTAAGTGTCTGAGGCTGGATTTGAACTCAGGTCCTCTTGAATCCAGGGCTGGTGCTTTATCCAGTGCATCACCTAGCTGCCCCTCAGCTTGTTTTTAATTCAGCAAACATTTAATAAGTTCTGACTTAAGTTAGTAAGCACTTAATAGCAGTTTTTGTAAGGTGACCCAGATGAACTGTTAATAATGAAAAACTGGAAGATATGATTATAAAATGTTAAAATGGGATAATATAGGAAAGATTTTGGAGAACAGGAGAGATACCATAAAATTGCAATAGGACAAATGTTCCAACTTTTAAAAAAAGAGCACAGAGACCCCAAACTATATGCTAGTGAGCTTCAATTTCTGGAAATTTTCTAGAACAGATGGGCAAACAGATAAGAAGTAGTGATTACAAAGAGTCAGTAAGAAGAGGTGACGACAGAATAATCAAATTACCTTTTTTTTTTTCCAAGGTCACTGAGCTAGTAGATCCTGGAATGCTATAGCTACTGTTTACTTAGGTTTTAGCAACAATTAAATAAAATTTCTCATACTGTTCCTGTGGAAAAGTTGGAGATATATAGCCTAGCAGATAGTAAAGTCCAGTGGATTGAGAACAGGTTAAATGGCCAGGGTCAGAGTGACCGCTTTGGCTAGAGGCGTCCAGTCCAGTGCCTTGGGAATCGGTCATTAGCCTGGGACTGTTTAACATTTTTAGCAGTGACCTGAATACGTCACAGGTGGCATGCCCATTATTAGATAAGCAGGTGACCGATAAAAAGCTAGAAAGGGTAGCTAATTTGCTAAGTGATAGAGTTAGGATCCCCAAAGATCTCGACAGGCTGTCATGTCTAATAAGATAGAATTCTGTAGAAGTAATTTTAAAGTCTTACACAAGATGGGATCAGGGCCCTTCACTATCTTGGCTGCTCTTCTCCGGACACTTCCTAGTTTCAGTTTCCTTCGTAAACCCGGAACTGAACACAGTACTCTAGATGTGGATGGCTAGCACACAATACAAAGTGACTGTCACCTCTTTATTCCTGTTGTGCCGTCTTGCCCCTCAAGGAGCCAGGGGTCCCATGACTTCTCGAAAAGCACATGAATCCTTACAGATAAATAAATGTTTATCAGCATAGAAAGTCACTGTCTTTGCTATATGGGTTTTTTGTTTTTGGGGTTTTTTTGCAGGGCAGTGAGGGTTAAATGACTTGCCCAAGGTCACACAGCTAGTAAGTGTCAAGTGTTTGAGGTCAGATTTGAATTGAGGTCCTCCTGAATCCAGGGCTGGTGCTTTATCCTCTGCAACACCTAGCTGCCCCCATGTTTGGTTTTTTTGTTTTTTAAGAGTAGTAATAAAAGATAAAAATGAAAATTGTTTTTTAAAATCATAAATGTATTTTATTATTTTCCAGTTGCATGTAAAGATAGTTTTCAACATTTATTTTCATAAGATTTTTAGTTCCAGATTTTTTTTCCTTCCTTCACCCCTCCCCAAGACAGAAAGCAATCCTATATAAATTATATGTGTACAATCACATTAAACATATTTTCTGCTTTAGTCATGTTGTGAAAGAAGAATCAAAACACACAGGGAAAACCTCAGTAAAGAAAAAATCAATCAAAAAGTAGAAACAATATGGTTCAATCTGCATTCAGGATCCATCGTTCTTTTTTCTGAATATGGAGAACATTTTCCATCATGAGTCCTTTGGAATTGTCCTGGATCATTGCACTGCTAAGAAGAGCCAAGTCTATCACAGTTGATCATCACACAGCATTGCTGTTACTATGTACAGTGTTCTCCTGGTTCAGTTCAGTTCACTTCACTTAGCATCAAGTAAAAATGAAATCTCTTCACTGTTTTTCTAACCAAAATGGTTACTCACTGGTTGGGTAATTCACAATTTGGAATGGTCTGTTCAACATTAGGAAAGGAATTGGCCATAAGGAGTGGTTTGTATTGAAGCTACCCATTCCTACTCTTAAGGCATCTCTAGAAGCTAACCTTACGTTTTCTCCAGTGTTACACAGTGCTGTTGGTTGCTAGCATTTCCAGTTGTGTTTTTCCTTCAATATTCCTAGTCCTTCAAGGTCTGATTGAGGTGAGATCTCCGTACCTTGAAGAGCTTCTGGCCATCCTCTTCTCATCTACCCCAGAAACTGCCTCCAAGTTTCCTTCCACTAAGCCAATTGCTGTTGTAAGCTCCTTGCTGCTTCAGGAAAGAGAGGAGGCCTCAGGGAAGAAGGAATTGGACAGCCCTAGGTGAGTTGTGAGAAAGGGGAAAGCAGCAAGCCTCTCTGGTTCTAGTAATGCCTTCTGTGACACTAGGGTTGTCTTGTCTTCTCCAGTGGCACTGAAACTGCCTGGCTTGGTCCCTCCTCAGGACTTCTGGTGGACTGGCTTGAAATGCTGGATCCTGAAGTGATCAGCAGCTGTCCTGATCTCCAACAGAGGCTTCTTTTCTCTTGGAATAAGGTTTGAGTCCCTCTCTTGGCCTCAGCTTAAGTCTAGGAAGATCTCTTTTCTTTCTGGAGATTGTTAACAGAAGCATGGGAAAGGGTTTCATTATCATTCACATACCCAGAAAAAGAGGCGTATAATGGATTTCTTAAAGGAAGAAGGGTTTTGCATTGTTTAATTAGGAACTGACTGTTTTTTTCCATTTCTAGCATGTTTCATGTGTGAATCTTTCAGTCTCCATTTTTGAATGGGCAGCAAGATGAGAAGAAATGATTTTCCTTGATAAAGCCATATTCAACATTGCTACAGCATGTACTAGTTTTTCTTTTGAGAAAACTCCAATGATCCTACTGACAGATTTTTTTTCCAGGCTCATGTTTATTTTTTATTTTATTTATTTATTTGCAGGGCAATGGGGGTTAAGTGACTTGCCCAGGGTCACACAGCTAGTAAGTGTCAGGTGTCTGGGGCCAGATTTGAACTCAGGTACTCCCGAGTCCAGGGCCAGTGCTTTACCACTGCACCACCTAGCTGGCCCAGGCTCATGTTTATTTATCCTCTTTTTAAAGAGTTATGTAAGAAAACAAAAAACAAGTTGTTTCTTACTCCATGTTTGGTCTAGCCACAGAATGCTCTTATAAACTGACTTTGTTTTCCATTGTTAAACTGGACTAGTAAACACTTTTTTGGTTTTCTTTCTCTACAGTCCAAAAGTCATTCTGGCTCTCAGGTGCTGTCTTTCCGCCCATACCTCTTGGCTCTCCTTACGCACCAGTCTAATTGGAGTACTCTTCATCAGTGCATCCACATTCTGCTTTGCAAAAACCGGGAGCAAAGGTGAGTGAGTACTCCTCATACATCTGAGGAAACCTGGCTCTGTGGCTTTATCTCAGTACAGATGCCCTCATCCTTAAATGACTTTTGTCTCTTCCTGATTATAACATAAGGCACACTATGAACAGGGTGACCTGTGTCATCCTGTTGGCCGTTGTATCTTTTTTTACTCACCTTTTGGGTAGACAAAAATCTTATAGGTTCTTTGAGGTCAGATGTTGTCCAATAAGGAGGGGATATGAACTTGTTATCAAGGAAAAGGTGGCTCATGATCTTGTTCTAAGTGTAGTAGAGTGTGTATGCCTTCTACAGAGTATGGCTGGCAGACCCCCTAGAAGTACAGTCGTGGTCCCTGGCACTGGGGCCACATGTGAGGTGTTTTTGAGCCCACAGATTCTGCTCTCTTCAGAGAGAATTGTACATCTTTTTGGCAGGTTCGTTTTCACTGAATCCTTGTTTGTGTTTTTTTTAGCTACTCTTTCTCTCTCCACTGGAGAACTCAAAAGCAGTAGTAAGAACAATGTGCTTGGCTTCCTTTGGATTTGATAATTTGGGGTTTGACCTTTAAGATTGTTTACAAGGGGAAAAAAAACACTACATAACACCTTGTAGTACTCATGCTATGCTATCTGTGGCTTCTGAAGTAAAGACTCCCTTGGGAACACTAATTGCCCCCAAGGAGAAAGCCATGGGGATTTTTTTTGTACTAGTCCAAATCTCTTTTATCCCCTTTTCTTCATGTAGAGATGAGACTCTTTCACCTGTCTCCCTCATCTCTGCACATACAGACACTTTCATATTCAGTTTCCTAAAGATTACTTCCTGTTTCTAAGCTGAAATGGTGTTTCTGTTCTGGATTCTCTTATTTTTTTTCTCAGGTTTGACCCATCTGCTGCTTTGGATTTCTTATGGGCTTGTATTCATGTTCCTCGCATCTGGCAGGGAAGGGACCAGCGGACTCCTCAGGTATCAAACGATGCCTTTTAAGATGAGCAAATGGGAAATGTAACTGAGTGTTTTCATGTTTGAAATCTAGTGTCTTAGTCACCATCTTTCAGCAAGTTGGATTTCTGCCCTTTGGGGTAGAGACTTTCCTGACTGCCCTCTGGCCTATGTTACAGAAACGGCGAGAAGAGTTTGTGCTTCAAGTCCAGGCTCCAGAACTGATAAGTTTGGTGGAACTGATCTTAGCTGAGTCAGAAACCAGAAGCCAGAACACTGAAGATGCCTCATGTAACCTTATCCAGTCACGCCTGCCCCTTTTGCTTAGCTGTTGCCATGGAGATGTTGAGAGTATCAAAAAAGTAACAGAGTACCTGACAAGCAGCATCCAGCAATGGGGAGATAGGTGAGGACCTCTAAATATTCTTTGGGTGTCTGTGTGCTTGAATGTGACTCGTTTAAATAGCAGATGTAATTGGCAAGGATTTTGAGGCCTCGTAACCTGGCCCTGGATGCTTGTCTTAAAATATGATCAGAGGGTGCATCCTGGATGCACTCTATGATTCACTCTAGCCCCAGGGATTGGCGTGTTTAGTCCTGACTAGGCCATTGTCTCATTGTATTGGATGTGATACCTGTTGAAACCAGTGTATATTGGGCTGTTGAACGTCGGTGGGCACTGGCCTTATCTTGGTTTGATATCCACTTAAGTCTTCCACAAGCCTAACATATTGCATTGAGCTCTTCAGATGTCCTTTAGGATCTCAAGGCTTCTAGATATCACCTTAGAATGAATACTATAATCTTAAAGGATGCTCTCTCTTTCAGCTTGTTAGGAAAACGCTGCCAAGACCTTCTCCTCCAGCTCTATCTGCAGCTGCCAGAGCTCCTGGTGCCCATGCCCGAGACACTGTTAAACAGTGAGGGGGCAACCAGCAGCAGCACCTGCAAGGTGAGTGGATCCGAGGCAGGGCAGGTGTGTTGTACCTGTAGTGACAGGTTCAAAAAGAGGATGGAGGCAGTTATCCAGTTAACTCTTCATTTTGACTTGAATTTACTGCTATAAAGTTAATTTGGGTAATTTAGGTAGAAGTGATTTTTTTTTTCAGTTCTTCCAAACTTGAGGCCTCTACTTGAAAGTGTAAAATGTATTTTCCTAGATTAGAGAAAAAAATAGAAGATGAGTGACCTTGATGTGGGTCCTTATGCCCCTATTCTCACCTGCATCTCCCGAAGACAGAATTTTGGCCTTAACTATTGCTCTCTCTTGTAATATGCTCCCACCTTACCTCGGTAACTCAGTAACCCTGAAGCATCTTTTTCATCAGTCTTCAGGTTATAGGGTTGATAAGGATGGATGTCCATGCAAATTAGTTTTGTTCTGAGTGCTATTTGAATCCACTGTCATTAATGATGCCTAGTTTAACCTATACTTCTGCATAGCCCCAGTGCTAGGGAACTTGATCTGTTGGGAGCTGGAAAGCTGAACTCCAACAAAAAGAAAAATTCAGAGCACCAGGGAAACTTTTTTTCTTTAAGATAAGGAGCTCTGGGGCAGCTAGGTGGCGCAGTGGATGGAGCACCGGCCCTGGATTCAGGAGTGCCTGGGTTCAAGTCCGACCTCAGATACTTGACACTTACTAGCTGTGTGACCCTGGGCAAGTCACTTAACCCCAATTGCCTCACCCAAAACCAAAACCAAAACCAAAACAAAACAAACAAAAAAAAGATAAGGAGCTCTGAGTCCATTGGAGAGAGGGTAAGCTTCATTATAAACTCTGTAAACTCTGTGCAATTTTGTATTCTGTGCCCTCTCACCACTTAGATACGGTTTGCTATAGGTAATAAATCAGTAATGAGTTGCGTCTGTAATGCTATATTCCTCATAACTTAAAATCCTCAATCTTCTTTTCAGCTTGATGCTCTGGTTCACCGCTTCATCCTCCTCCTTGCAGACACCAGCGACTCCAGATCCTCTGAGGGCCGTGTGGCAGATGCCAACATGGCATGTAGGAAGTTGGCTGTGGCACACCCTATCCTGCTGCTCAGGTCCTAGTCATTTTCTTCTTTGCTGCTTTGGTAACGGGTGGGAGAATTTAGGCATTAATCTCTAAGGAGGGAGGTTGTATTCCCTCTCCACAATAGAGTTCAGGCTGTGGCCTCAAGGAGATAGGAACACCTACCTGGTTTCTAGCCTTAATCAGTGACAGGCTGTAGTGACCCAGTAGGAGTGAGGATGAACATAAAGTGTTTTACCCCTCTGTTTCTAGGCATCTGGCCATGATTGCTGCCTTGCTTCATGGGCGAACCCACCTCAACTTCCAGGAGTTTCGTCAACAAAATCACCTGACATTCTTCATTCATGTCTTGGGGATCATAGAGCTGCTGCAGCCACAGGTGTTCCAAGATGAACACCAGAGGGCGCTTTGGGACTGTCTTCTCTCCTTCATCCGACTGCTTCTGGTAGGTGACCATTGTCCTTTCCTTTATCATCTCCTGAAGGCCTTTGCTTGAGGCTGGGGCTTGGTACAAATAGTGTGCACAAATGCATACTGTTTGTGTTCTCCTTTAAGGAAGACTTTGTCTCTGTGAATTCAGAAATACATAGCTAGGCAGTGGCATCTGCAGAATTTTAGACTACCAAAGTATTGCTTCTGTTTAATGTGGGATATGTGCAATCATATGTTTTCTTCAGAATTATAGGAAATCCTCTCGTCACCTTGCTGCCTTCATCAGCAAGTTCGTCCAGCTTATTCACAAATATATCACATGCAATGCACCAGCTGCCATCTCCTTCCTGCAGAAGCATTCTGACTCACTCCAGTAAGTGTCTCCTCTGCAAGCTTTTTTCTTTTCCTAGAACCTACTCTCTAGGGTCTAAATGTTTACATCCCAGACAAACAGAGGCCCACAGCAGAAAGCTGGGAGTCTCTCAGATAGTTCATCTCCCAGGTGTTTGGTCTGAGCAGATTCATTGGTCCCAGTGAGGATGGATTGGCTAGCAAAGACGGACTCTTTAAATCAGTAACCAGCTTGTCTGAGACCAAGGGGTAGTTAAAAAGAATGTTAACCATATATAGGAAAAGGAAATCTCAGTCCAGATTTTTGGGTCTCAGTTGTAGAGAACGAGCAACAGATGCTTCTTTGCCTACTACAACCACTCTAGAGGTGTTCCCTCTCTCTGTATTATTGGCTTTCTACTTCAACCTTATTTTCTTCTCTCTACGTTGGCATCTCACTGAGCTGAGAGCTGGTGTTTTCTCTCTCCACAGCGACTTATCTTCAGACAACGGTGACCTGGTGATGCTGAAGTCTCTCTTAGCAGGACTAAGTCTCCCCAGCAAGAATAGTGTTTCTGACCATGGCTCAGATGAAGAGAGGGATGGTGAGTTTAGGGAAGGGTACTTTGTAAGGGCTCCCATAGGGGACTATCTTACAGGGTTGACTAGGTATCTGCTTCTATGAAGGAGATTGTATTGGAAAAAAAGACGTCCAGGACTCAGCTGCTGTTGCTGAGATACAGGAACCATAAATTTGTTTGGGCATTTTATTCCCACTTTATGTCTTCATTTCCCCAAATTCACTTAGCTGCTCAGGGTAAATATAGTACCTGCAAAATGGGAACCAACTGCTTTTCCAAAAGAGGATTCTCATTTGTGCTTGAAATCGTTGTTCTAAGCTGAGGAGAATGTGTTCAGAAAAGAGATCATAGAATGGTAGGAGGAACCTTGTCCAAGGAAGTGCTGCCCAGAAAAACATACCTCTCTCTGTGCCAATATATTCTAGGATGAATTCCAGTTTTTGCCATTCGGAAGAGGTGGCTATGGGGTACTTTTTGGACAGTTAAGGAAACCATTGCGGGCATCTTCTTTTGCTCTTGATGTCACCATCCTGACCCTTAGAAACGGGATTTTTTATAAGTCACTCGTTTCAAAAAAAGACTGCCAGCTCTGAAGGCAATTTTCGAAGAGTTCCCGAAATATTTTGAACAGTGGATTAAGTGAATAAGTCTAGGTGACTATTTTGGAAGAGATAACATTCAGTTGGATATTTAACTTCTGGTATGCTTAAAAACCAATTCTCATGTTATATTTCATGCATTCTGATTGTTGACTAACATTTGGGGCAGGCAGGGCTAAATCAGTTTAGGAGATCTGATCAGAAGAGTTTTAAGATCCACTTTAACCATACTGCTTGTGGTACAGTGCATAGAAGCCTGAGCTTGAAGTCAGGAAGACCTGGGTTCAGAGCCTGCTTCTGCTACTTACTAGCTGTGTAACCATAGGCAAGTCAGCGTTTCTGAGCCTTGTTGTCCTGATTTGTAAGATGGGAGCAGTAACACCTGTAGGACTTACTTGACAGGGTTGTTACAATACTCTAAAGAAAGCCTCAAGTGTTGAGTAGACCTCAAATGTTTTTGCAAAACTGAAGGTACCTGTAAGTGTTAGTTATTTTAATTTTTTTTCTTCCAGATGACACGTCTGCTGGCTCTCTGCCTCTAGTCAGTGTCTCTCTCTTCACCCCTCTGACAGCAGCTGAAATGACCCCCTATATGAAGAGATTGTCCAGGGGCCAAACGGTAGAGGGTAAGTAAGGAGCCCAGTTGAAACTCCAGCTGGGCAGTATCAGTTACATCTGGATCAATGTGTACTGTAGAAAAAGCTGTGAGGCCTTCTCTCAGGAGCATGAGCAGCAGCCAGAGAGAGAGAGAGAGAGAAAGAGAAGATCTGAACAAAATGAAGCGTCTCTTGGCCTTTTGGCAGCAGCTGCTTCCTGACTTAGCTGCTCAGAAAGGCTGGGGAAAGCAGCAATTCAAATCAAACATTAATGTAGCATCTACTTTGTGCTGGGCATCGTGCCAGCCACTAAGGGTATAGAGGCAGAAACCAGCCCAGCTCCTGTCTTCAAGGAGCTTTTGTCCTAGTAGATTAGGTTATAATTTCAAAAATGGGAATGTTTGTAAGGGCTTATTGTGAAAGTGGAAGTCATTTTTATCTCCTAGAATTACAGGCACAATGGATAATATCAAGCTATTTCCAATGACAAATGAGGTTTTGGTGTAAAATGCTGGGGGTCAGGTTTTGATAGGCCAGACTCTAGAATAAATCAAGTGTAGAGGGATTCATCATAGAGAAGTTGTGCAACTGGGTTAGACAGTGGATTAATTTAGGTGTTTGAAGAGCTTAAGCATTTCAGCAGAAGCCTAAACAAGATTACATGAAAGTTTTCCCCATCTGCTGAATCCCCAATTTCCCACATTTCTTTTGTCTTACACAAAAGGGAGAGAGAGAGAGAGAGAGAGAAATTAATTCCAGGAAGTGGTATTGACCACTGAAGTTGACAGGGGTGTGTGTCTTTTGTTTTTGTTTTTTTGGTTTTGGTTTTGGTTTTTTTTGCAGGGCAGTGGGAGTTAAGTGACTTGCCCAGGGTCACACAGCTAGTAAGTGTCAAGTATCTGAGGCCAGATTTGAACTCAGGAACTCCTGAATCCAGGGCCGGTGCTTTATCCACTGCGCCACCTAGCCGCCCCCGGTGTGTGTCTTTTGAATGTGGCTTTTTGAGGAAATACAGTACATGCCACAGAGCTTTTCCATCAGTCTCTCTTAATTACTGGATATCTAGGGGTGCTTACCTGTATTACCTGTTAGTTTGGTCCTTTTCTGTCTCTCACACCTTTGTTCTGTTTTCTTCAATATTTAGATATCTTGGAAGTTCTGAGCGACATAGATGAGATGTCCCGGCGGAGACCAGAGATCTTGTCCTTCTTTTCTGTAAGTGCCATGGAAAGGAACTCCCTCATCATGTCCAGCAGTCACATTCAGGCCAGCTAGCTCATTCCTTTTGGGTCTTACTCCCTTTAAACTGAAGCCCAGGGTTCCCATTGTCACAGAGAGGACTCACTTCCTTTAGTCATCGACAGGAGCCTCTCTGCTGCCCCTCTTCTGACTTAAATGCCAGGAAGTGATATTGGAAGCCCTTGGAGCCTCAGCTAAGAAAGATCATGTTGCCCCCAACCTGTGAATCCCAGGCACTTGATCATTGGTCCCCACCCTGGCCCAATCCCCGAGATGAATCAAGATTCTCCTTTCTTCATCAATTTCTTGCTGAGTATAGGGATCTACTTCCCAATGTGGAAATAGGAATCCAGGTAATGATGTCTCCTTTTGTTCTCAGACCAACCTGCAGAGGCTGATGAGTGCTTCTGAAGAGTCCTGTCGGAATCTGGCCTTCAACCTTGCCCTCCGCTCAATACAGAACAACCCTAGGTGAGAGAGAGAGGGGCAGTCAGGTCCCACTAGCGCCTTCCTCCACACCCCTGGAGGGTCTCATCTTTTCTTTTTCTTTTCTTTTTCTTTTCTTTTTCTTTTTTTTGGTGTGAGGCAATTGGGGTTAAGTGACTTGCCCAGAGTCACACAGCTAGTAAGTGTTAAGTGTCTGAGGCCGGATTTGAGCTCAGGTCCTCCTGAATCCAGGGCCGGTGCTCTATCCACTGCGCCACCTAGCTGCCCCAGGGTCTCATCTTTCCTTGATGAACTTGCTGACAGATTGCTCCCTTTGCTGAAGGATTGGAGCCGGGCCAATGTCAAAACACTTGTAATAAGAGCATAGTTAACAGTTCAACCAAATAGCTAAGATGAAGATCAACACAGAAAAATAGAACAGCTAATGAAGTCTCCCCATCTGGGTAGAACAATTGAAAAAGTAATTTCAAATCTTGTCTCCTAAAAAAGTGAAATCGGCCAGGGCTCCATCTCTGGGATTCTGTGGCATGAGGTTGTGGGGGTCCAAAGGACAGAACATAGACCTTTACCAGATGCTCCAGTGTAGTCTGAAATAAGTTTAGATAATAGAATTTTAGAGCTGGAGATCATTCAACCTTCTTGTTACATATGGGATCAAACTAAGGCTTGGAAAAGTCCTACAGCTTCCATTTACCAAACAGGTTGGTGCTTTGTATCCAGTAATATATGTAGAAATTCATCACAGATACACAAGAACAAAAACAGAGAGAGGAGTAGAACCCAGACCTCCCAGGAATTGTGTCCCCATTCATCCTTTGTTGTGAATGGTAAAGGCCCTGCTCCTCACTTCTCGCTAACTGGCTCATCAAGGGCTTCGTTGCCAGGGTAAACTGAGGCAGGACCAGGGGCGCAGTCACCAGAGGTACTCATGGGAGCCTGGTTGTGTGTTGTAGCATTGCTGCTGACTTTCTGCCCACATTCATGTACTGCCTTGGAAGTCGGGACTTTGAGGTGATGCAGACAGCATTGAAAAACCTGCCTGAATATACCCTCCTCTGCCAAGGTATTTCCCTTTCTGGTATTCGCCCAGCGTGGCCCTAACAGGCCAGACCCCAGTATCTGGGAAGGAGAGTCTCATTGGATCCCCTTATTGTTTCTGTCCCCTGAGGGCCCCACTATGACCTGGGAGCCTTAATGGGTGGGTAGGAGTGGGAAGTCATTCTGTCATCAGAGGAGGGTATTGTGGACCTGATCTGGGAATCCCAGATCCTGTGTTGTGGTTCATTCTAGCAAATCCTTTGTCCTTTCTTTAAAGAAAGCTGTAAGGCCTGGAGGAGCTGAATTCTTGTTTTGGGAAACAGTTCCCTGACAGACTGATCAGCTTCGCTCTCCTCTGGTCTTGCATTGATGGAGCACCTACTGTGTGCCCTGGAAGGCAGCTCTGCAGTGCCTGAGAGCTGTGCTCCTGTTTCATCCCAGAGATACCCTGAAGAGGCAGCTGGGGAAGCCCCAGAACCAGCTCAAGCCAGTCAATCTCCATTTTTTTCCGCTTCCTTTCTCAGAGCACGCAGCCGTGCTGCTGCACCGGGCCTTTCTGGTCGGGATGTACGGGCAGATTGACACCAGTCCCCAGATTTCTGAAGCCTTGAAGATTCTGCACATGGAGGCTGTAATGTGACGGGTCAGCGACAGGGCCTTTAGTTGGTTTAAAGACACTGAACTGTGTTGCAAGGGGTCAAACCCCAAGAGGTTTGGGGTCCATTTGTGGTTTCACTTGGGGGGGGGCGTGCACTCAGTGCCATGTAAGGGTGGCAGAAGGAAAGGGAAGGATGCCCATTCCAAGCACTTCCCACTGGGGACCAGCAAGGTTTTGAAGAGGGGCCACCTGCACTTCTTTCCCCTGGTCCCATGGCTGGGTAAGCAGGGCATCCGCTTCTTTGCCAATCGTTTGATGTGGAGAGCGCGTTTGCCATCCCGTCCATCGTCCCCTCAGACTGGAGTGCTGCACAGTAGATGCCATAGCCACAGGGAGAAGCCAGTTTCCAAGTCAGCACCAAAGGGGACATAGGTTGGGGTGGGTTGTTTTTAATCACAACTTTCTAAATTAAATGTGATGCCTGATGTACTGCCTGCCTAGACTTCCTCTTTGACCTCTCCCCCTGTGTTTGCCTAATGTCTAAACCCTAAACTGTTGGGAACCACTTTCTCTCCCATTGCTGAGAGTGCACGGGAGGAAGCGGTCAGCCCCGTGGCACAGCTTGGCTAACGGGCCGGCCGAGGTGACCTCCGCCTGGATCTCCCTTCTGTTGCTGTTATCTGTGAGCCTCTCACTTCATCTCTAAAATGGGGTGATCTTTCTTGTATGACCTACCTCACAGGGTTGTTGTGAGGCTCAAAGAAGCTAATATATGTAAAGCACGAGCTGTAAAGTGTCTTCGTATTCTTTAAGCCACCCTCAGGTCAAGATGAAAGAAAAGAGTCTGGGAACTTTAGTCAGGAAGGTGTTCTGAAGTCTGTGCCCAGTGTGACTGTAGATGGTGCTAAACCTCTCTGGATCTCTCTTAAGAAATGGGGACAATGGGGCAGCTAGATGGTGTAGTGGATAGAGTGCTGGCCCTGGAGTCAGGAGTACCTGAGTTCAAATCTGGCCTCAGACACTTAACACTTACTAGCTGTGTGACCCTAGGCAAGTCACTTAATCCCAATTGCCTCACTAAAAAAAAAAGAAAAAAAAGAAGTGGGGACAGTGATGATCTTTAAGAATTGCTGGGGCTGGGGCAGCTAGGTGGCGCAGTGGATAAAGCACCAGACCTGGATTCAGGAGGACCTGAGTTCTAATGTGGCCTCAGACACTTGACACTTCCTAGCTGTGTGACCCTGAGCAAGTCACTTAATCCTCATTGCCCTGCCTGCCCCCCCCCCAAAAAAAAATTGCTGGGGCTAAAAACCTCATCCCTCTGAAGCGATGATGAGCCTCACTTAGCTAGACTGGCCCTTAGGGAGAGGCACAGCCCAACCCTAGACTTGGACCTGAAGCTTTCCTAGCTTGGGAAGCTTGTGCTTCCCTGGCATCCATCAGGCTTTGAGAATTCAGGGTCACCGTAGTGCCCATATAGAAGGGTGGGTGGTGGACTGGATTATACTGTGAATTATTACTAGACTGTGTGACGTGCCTTTGACCACCTTTCAGAAACTCAAAGGCTCCTAGGTGTAGGGCTGGAAGGGACATGAGAGGCATCTGTTTTACACAGACCCAAGGAGGCCAAGTCATTTGTCCCAGTTACACCAGTATGAAGCATCTAAGCAGGGGGCAGGATTCACACCTTGACTCCAGAGCCAGGTCTCCGCATTGTACCAGTCTGTGTCAGGAGCGAGTCAAGGCTGTGAGAAAGGTCTTTGTTAGGAAGACACACAAGAGAAATGTGAAATGGTAAGGAGTGGAGTCTCCCTCTTCTGTCCCAATGACAAACCTGAGAAACAGTCCATGGCCGCCACCGGACAGCCACTAACAATCCCCGACGAGATGCCCCCAGGAGGGGCTGCCCTGGACACAGCCCCACCCTCGTCCCTGCCTTGCTTCCAGAGCTCTAGCTTTACTCACCTAGTCTCTTGGGTGGGTGTGTTAAGCATCTGCAGCCGGGTTCTCCCAGCACAGCTGTAGGGAGGAGTGAGGAGGGGGTCTTGTTGGAAGGAAGAAGGTGAGAGATCTGCAGGCTTAAGTAGATCAAGTGCTGATTTGCAATGTGATCTTTTAAATAGAGCAATTAGAGCAGTTGCTAATGATGCAACATACGCCCACCTTCCAGAGTATCTGCTTTGTAACAGATGAAGACACTTGAACAATTACTGTTAATTATAAATTAAGGGAGGCTAAAGCTGCAAAGAGCTCCAGCTTGAGTGAGTGGTTTCCTGAGGGAGAGCCCTCTGCTACTAGTGAGAAGGTTGCAAAAGCTGTGATGTTTGGTACTTTCGGAAAAGTGCTCCCTGACGGATGTGTGTCGGGAACCTGCAATCAATTGACAGAGTTGGTCACCGTGGGCCAAATCTAAGGAGAGAAGGGGACCGGCTCTCCTGGGGGTGAGGTAAACAGATGAGAGTGGAGCCAGGCACAGCTCCGTAGAGTGGGAATCAACCATTCTACTTGCGCCCGAGATTGGAGGGGGATGAGGGAATCCTAAGAAAAGCTTACCCTTCTAAATCACCTTCATATACATTATGATGTCATTTGATCTTCACAACCGCATTTTGAGGTAGGTCCTACAGGTATTCTCCTCCCAGAGGGTGACTTACTCATGGAAGTGCAAAGCAGAAATTGAATCCAAGCTTCTCTTGACTCCCAAGTCTTTCAGGTTTCAAGGCCTTTTCCTGTCCTTTCCATTGCATCACACTACCTCGGTCTCCAAGACCCCTTCAAACTCAGTGGTTCTGTGCTCCTAAGGCTTAACAGAAGATCATTGGGACCTTAGAGGTCATCTGGCTGAACCTCCTCCTTTGTCTGTAGGAGGGAAGAGAGGAGCAGAGAAGGGAAGTGACTAATCCAAGGTCACTTGTAAAAGAACTGAGGTTTAGACTGAGGCCTTCCAACTTCCCGATGCCATACTTTCAACCACGCAGTGCTATCTGATCCTGCTATCAGTAACCTCCCTCCCTGAAGACATGCAAGATTTGATTGGGAATAAAATGGTTGGCCTTTTTTTTTTTTAAAGCAGCTTTTTGCACACCTATTCCTGCTTGCCCCTGAAAGAGACAATCCTTACCTAGGGCACAGACCATACAGATTGGGACCACTGGACACGAGTGACAAATGTGCTTGTCTCAGGCTCTGGGGAGACTGCTCTCTCTACTTGGCTACCCATTCCCATCCTTGGGGAGTAATGCTAGAGGAAAATGAGATTCTTGGCCTCTCTCTCATGTCACTCCTGTCACAGAGATCCCCAGCTAGCATTCCAACTCAGTGAATAAGGGAAATGAGCCCCCTGGCTTTAAGCAGGCTCCTAAACCGATCTCTCTGTTTTACATACTGTGAAAATTGTTATTTGCCTGTGCCATTAACTGTGTTATAGTGGGCGTGGCCCCCGCCCCGCCCCCTTCAGCCTACACATTCTGTGGTTGATTGGGCAGTACAAGTCGGGGGACCTTATTTAGCAAACTGCCATTATAGATCCCATTTTCCTCCCTTATTCCTGCCCCACCTCCCTGCCTCCAAGTCTAAGCAGGGAATACAGGTTTTCTAGGAAAGGTAGAGGCTAGAGACAACTCTGAATTCCTTTCTAGATGAAGGAGAACCTCAGGAAAGGAGTGACTTTGAAAGGTCAGGGAGGAAGTGATCCAAGATGATGTAGGAAGGGATGGGACCAAGAAGGAGAATAGAAAGAAGAAATAGAAAGGGATGAGAAATAGAGTCAGCATGAGTTTTCTTTTTTTTTTTTTTTTGGTTTGTTTCTTTTGTTTTTGGTGAGACAATGAGGGTTAAGTGACTTGCCCAGGGTCACACAGCTATTAAGTATCTGAGGTTGGATTTGAACTCAGGTCCTCCTGAATCCAGGGCCAGTGCTTTATCCACTGCGCCACCTAGCTGCCTCTTCAGCATCCATTTATTAAGCATTTGTGGGCCAAGCACAGAGCTAAGCACTGGAAATGCAAAATACAATTAATAAAAAAAAAAGACAGCCCCCATCCTCAAGAAGCTTACATTCTAATAGAGAAGACAAAATGGGAGCTGAAAAGCAGAGGGGGAGGGGGAAGGGAAGAAAGAATGTTAGGCGGAAAAGTCCAAGGAGCCAGGAGGGAAAGGAAGGAAGGAAGGAACATGGCTGTCCTGTGCACAAATGGGGAAACTGAGGCTTATAACTGTGCTAAAAAATCATACAGGCAATAGGTGGCAGTGTCAAAGTTAAACGTTAGGCCTTCTGGCTTAAAAATCTAGTGTTATTTCTACCACATTCGAGAGCATGAGAGTGGGAGTTGGGGGATATGGGTTAAACCAAGACTTTGCTGGTTGGGGCTAGGGGTGGGATGAAACAATATCTCTTTCATCTTTCCTCTAAAGACTCGTATTCTGTCCTTTGGCCTCAAAATAGCTGTCAAGTGATGAAGAAGAGGAGAGAGACTCTTCCTATGTAGAATTTGAGTCAAAAGGGATTTCCGTGGTCAAGAAGTCCAAACCATACATCAAAGGAATCTCTACTATAACATACATGGCTGGGGCAGCTAGGTGGCGCAGTGGATAAAGCACCGGCCCTGGATTCAGGAGGACCTGAGTTCAAATCCGGCCTCAGACACTTGACACTTGCTAGCTGTGTGACCCTGGGCAAATCACTTAACCCCCATTGCCCCGCCAAAAAACAAAACAAAACAAAACATACATGGCTAGTGGTCATACAGCCTCAGCTTGAAAACCTTCAAGGAAGGGGGAGCCTATCCAATTTATGGACAGTTCTAATGGATAGGAAATGTTTCCTGACACCGACCTTCAATGTATGTCCTGGCCACAGTCAACCCAGTTCTTCTGGTTATAGCCCCTAGAGCCAGGGTGATTCAAAAGCTCCCCAAGACAGCTAGTCCATATTTGAAGGCAGTTATCACATCCGCCCTGAGTTTTTTTTTTTTAAGTGAGGCAATTGGGGTTAAGTGACTTGCCCAAGGTCACACAGCTAGCGAGTGTTGTGTCTGAGGCCAGATTTGAACTCAGGTACTCCTGACTCCAGGGCCGGTGTTCTATCCACTGCGCCACCTAGCTGCCCCCTGAGTCTTCTTTAAGGCTTCCTTCAACTCATCCTCCTATAACAAGGACTTGGGGCTCTTCACTACTCTGATTGCTTTCCTATGATCACCTTCAAGCCTATCAATGTCCTTGCTAAATTGTGGTGGCCAGAACTGACCGCAATCACTCCATATGAGATCTGAGGAGGGCAGAGTATCATAATGGGTTTTGTGTGTGTGTGTGTGTATGTGTGTGTATGTGTGTGTGTGTGTGTGTAGTATTTTTTCTTCAATTATATGTAAAGATAGCTTCCAACATTCATTTGGAGGGGGGGGGGGCAGGACAATGAGGGTTAAGTGACTTGCCCAGGGTCACATAGCTAGTAAGTGTCAAGTGTCTGAGGTAAAATTTGAACTCAAGTCCTCCTGAATCCAGGGTCAGTACTTTATCCACTGTGCCACCTAGCTGCCCCCAACATTCATTTTTATAAGATTTTGAGTTTTAAATTTTTTTCTCCCTCCCTTCCTTCCATCTGCCTTCCCCAAAATGGCAAGCAGTCTGACATAGGTTCATACGTATGCAATCATGTAAACGTATTTCCCGTGTAAACGTATTTCCCTATTAGTCACAGAGTACCATGTTAATATCTTCCTGGGAGCTATGTCCTTCAATGAAGAAAAGGAATTCAGGGAATGAAACCAATATACAGAGAAGTTAAGCCATTTGCCCAAAGTCACACAGCAACTCGATGACCAAACTCAGACTAGGAACCTGATTTTTAAAATTCCCAGTTGAAGAAGTAGGGATTGGGGAAATTGTCTTTAGTCTCTCACACTGCCCTCTCCTTAACTCCTCCCCATCCCACAGAAGGGAATACTACTCTTTGCCCCTCCCTGGCTCCTTTCGTTCCCCCTCTAGTCCTTGGGTGTTTTTTCCAAAGGCTTCCAAGATACTAAGACCCCAAGATTCCAGTAGGGAAGACCAGACAACCCTGCCCTGTGGAAAGGAGATGCCTGGAGGGAGAAGAAAGTTGTCAGGTCAGGGCTAAGAATGCATTAGCAGAAATATTTACTAAGAAATTCAATCTGTGGAAGGATCATTCTTTGCTAATTGCTGGAAGAATTTCTTTGAAGTCAAGCTATGACTGGGAAGGGAGTTGGGAGGAATAGAGAAAAGTTGGGGGGTGGGGAAGGACTTGTGATTTGATTCGGAAGAAAAAGGTGGTGGTGAGCTCTGGAAGAATGCCAGCTAAGGGGGTGGTTTACATTTCACACCTGCCAGGTGGGGGCGGGGGGGGGGGAGGGAGAGGGGGAAGGATTCCTGCTGGTTCTTTCTGCCCTGGGCAGGCTAGTCAGCCACTCTTGGCTTGCCTGCACCCCTCAGGCTTTCCCCAGTTTATTCCGGCCCAGCCCAGCCTAGCCCACACTCCTTGCTTGAGCGCAGGTAAGAGGACCCAAGAGGAAGGATTAAGCCTGCTGCTATTCTGAAGGAATGGGCAGGATTCCTTCCCCAAAGAGGGATTTCCTCTCATTCCATAAGACTTCCACCTCCCTGAAGTCAATGCCCTAGCTGCCAGACTCATCCTGAGGGTCCACTCTTGTACCCCCTCCAACGGGAGAGCATCCTGAGTTTTCCTGACAAAAGGAATTGGGGCTGTTTTGTCTGGAGAAAAGAAGATGGATCTGGGGATGGGGACGACTGGGGGCAAGAAGGATGGGAGTTTTCAACTATTGATGGTCTGTCCTGTGAAAGAATGCTTGGATTTGGGGCACATGGTACCTGAAGGCCGAACCAAGAGCAACGAGGGGGAGGTCCAGAGAGGAAAAAACTAGGCTTCATGTTTAGAAACTGTCCTAATAATTGGTCAATTTACTCTAGAGTGGAACATGCTGCCCCCAGACCTATGTGCTTTAAACCACTCATCGGTTCTGTTGTGAAAACAATTCTTATTCATTTGTCATCTCCTCCTCCTCCTCCTCCTCCTCCTCCTTCTTCTTCTTCTTCAATGAGGGTTAAGTGACTTGCCCAGGGCCACACAGCTAGTAAGTGTCAAGTGTCCAAGGTCAGACTTGAACTCGGGTCCTCCTAAATCCAGGGCTGGTGATTTATCTACTGCGTCACCTAGCTGCCTCAATTCTTATTCATTTGTGGCTTGGACCAAACGACCTTTGAGGTTCCTTCTAGCCCTGAGATTCTCTGACAGTGTGATGCCTCTTGACCAGTCCCATGGTAGATAAAGAAGTGCTTGTGGAGTCGGGAAGATCTGGGTTCAAATCCTACCTCTGACAAGTTCTTTTTTTTTTTTTTTAAAGTGAGGCAATTGGGGTTAAGTGACTTGCCCAGGGTCACACAGCTAGTAAGTGTTAAGTGTCTGAGGCTGGATTTGAACTCAGGTCCTCCTGAATCCAGGACCAGTGCTCTATCCACTGCGCCACCTAGCTGCCCCTCTGACAAGTTCTGACTGTGGAACTCCAGGCAAATCATAACCTCTCAGTGCCCTAGGCTTTAAGTGTCTATGGCTTTAAGCTGCAGAAAAAGTGCTTACCTGTATTGGTAGGAGGAGTTTTCTCATTCTGATCTTTATGCCAATATAATTACAAGTTTAGTTCCTTGACCTTTCACACCCTCAGGAACTGATCTCTGTGGGACTGAAGGTGGTGGGGCTGGGAGAAGTCCCGCACTTGAAAGTCTTGGGGCTTATTAGGGATGGGACCAGGAGGGAGAGGGAGGGGGGAAGCAGCAACTCTTCTGAGGACAAAAAAAATGGGGAAATTGATGGAGAAAGCAGAGACCATTTCAGCTAGCTAACCATTCTTTTCCAGTCAATCAGCTACTATTCATTGGTCAGCTACTCTATGCATAGCCCTGGTCTAGGTGCTGGAGAAGGTATACAAAGAAGTCTAAGATATCCTTCCCTTCCCGGAGCTGCTAGACACATGGAAATTTTCCACGGGGCTGGTACTAGCTCACTTGTCCTGCCTTGGAGTTGGTATTTTCCCAACAGTTGAGTGCGCTATATCCCTACCCTACAAAGTAAGCACTGATATCGGCCAACCCTGTGTCAGGTAAGCAAATTCAAGAGACTTTCTTAGGCAAGTCGATTTTCAAACTTTCTCTTCTCCCCTTCCTGGGGAGAATATGGGGAAAAGTCTTGGTCTTGAGTGGAGAGCCTTTAGAACTTTGTGCAATTCAAGACACATTTCTTGAGCATCTATCCTAAGGGGTCTCTAACAAAGGTTAGAGATGATTCAGTCCCTGGATTCATGATCTATGTAGAGGAACTCACATTTCTAGAGGTTTTAAGGTTTACAAGATGCAACGATCCTGTGCAAATATGATTGTTGTCATTTTACAAATAAGGACTCTGAAGCCCAGAAGGTGAGACTAGTCTAGAATCTCATGGTTTTTACATGTTCAAATCTTGCTTTACTCAAATCCATGTCTCTTGACTCCAAGTCTGGTGTTCTTTCTTTTTCCTTATTTTTATCACTATCTTGACTTTCTTTTTTCCTTCCTTTCCCTTCCCTTCCCTTCTGCTGGGCAATGACGGTTAAGTGATTTGCCCAGGGTCACACAGCTAGTTAAGTGTCAAGTGTCTGAGGCAGGATTTGAACTCAGGTCCTCCTGAATCTAGAGCCAGTGCTTTATCCACTGTGCCACCTAGCTGCCCCAACATTCTTTTTAAATAATAAAATTGTTATTGATATATATTGTTTGGGGATCGCCAACATTTCCATCTGTATGCCCTTTCACCCTGCCAAGGAATGATCCCTTATGACAAAGAATAAAAAAGAGAGAATAGCAGTTCCACAAAACCACCATATCTAAACTATCTGATATTATATGGTATACTCTATATCCCAAGTCATTCACCTTTGCAAAGAAGTAGGGGAAGGTACTGTCATTAACCTTGCTCATAAAAATTTTGTAGCATTCAGCTTCTATTGTTTTGTTATTCTTTCCATTTACATTGTGGTAGCCATTTTGTCTATTTTTTTGGTTCTGCCTACTTCACTTTGCATAGACTCATAAAGTTCTTCCCATGTAGGGAACAGCTAGGTGGCACAGTGGATAAAGCACTGGCCCACGATTCAGGATGACCTGAGTTCAAATCCAACCTCAGACACTTGACACTTAATAGCTGTGTGACCCTGGGCAAGTCACTTAACCCTCATTGCCCCCCCCCCCAAAAAAAAACCTTCCCATGTTTCTATGGATTCATTATACACACACACACAGATATGTATATATATACACACACATATATCTATAGATATGTGCATATGTATATATGTGAATATATACATATATATTTATATATATATATATACACAGCACAATAATATTCCATTGTATTCATGCACCACAACTTGCTTAGCCATTCCCCAACTGCTACAACAAAATGTACTGCTTTAAATATTTTGGTCCATACATATGGAGTCCTTTTTGTCATTGACATATTTGGAGTATATAGCTAGAAGTAGAATTTCTGGATCAAAAGGTATGGACAATTCAAATAGCTTTCTGTGCCTAATTCCAAATTGTGTTCCAGAATGGTTGGACTACTCCACAACTCCACCAACAGTGCATTAGTGTCCCTGTCTTTCCAGAATCTCTCCAATATTGACTAGTTTCAGCTTTTCCTATCTTGGCAATTTGCTGATTATGAATCGAGACCTGCATTTCTCTTAATATTCATGTTTTGGAGCTTTCTTTCATATGCTTGTTTATAGTTTATATTTTTCTTTTCTTAAATAGTATTTTACTTTTTTAGAATTATGTTTAAAGACAATTTTTAGCATTTGCTTTTACAAGATTTTGAGTTCCTGTTTTTTCTCTCTCCCTCTCTCTGTCCCCTCCACTCTTTTAAAAATGGCAACTTGGGGGCAGCTAGATGGCACAGTGGATAAAACACCGGTCCTGGATTCAGGAGTACCTGAGTTCAAATCCAGTCTCAGACACTTGACACGTACTAGCTGTGTGACCCTGGACAAGTCACTTAACCCCCACTGCCCCACACACAAAAAAATAAGACAGCAACCAATTTGATATAGACTATATTTGTATAATCATGTAAATTTACATATTAGTCACATTTGTGAAAGAAGAAACAGACAAAAGGGAAAAAACATGAAAAAAATAAAGTTAGTAAAAATGCTTCGATCTGCATTTAGAGTCCATCACCTCTTTTTCTGGATGTGGAGAGCATTTTTCATCATGAGTCCTTTGTAATTATCTTGGATCATTGTATTGCTGAGAAGAGCTAAGTTATTCATAGTTGATCATCATACAGTGTTGCTGTTACTGTGTACAATGTTTTCCTCATTCTGCTCATTTCACTTTGCATTAGTTCATGAAGTCTTTCTGTTTTTTTGAAATCTGCCTGCTCATCATATTTTATAGTACAATAATATTCCATTACATTCATAGACCACAATTTGTTTAGCCATTACCCAATTGATAGATATCCCCTCAATTTCCAACTATTTTTGTCACCACAAAAAGAGTTGGTATAAATATTTTTGTGTATGTAGATTCTTTCCCCTTTTTTACAACCTCTCTGGGATACAGATCTAGCAGTGGAATACTGGATTAAAGAGTATGCAGTTTGGTTGCCCTTTGGGTATAGTACCAAATTGCTCTCCAGTTCGCAACTCCACTAACAATGTGTAGCACACCTGTATAATAAATCCTTACTACTTTCTTGTTTTTTTTGTTTGTTTTTGTGGAGCAATAAGGGTTAAGTGACTTGTCCAGGGTCACATAGCTAGTTAGTGTCAAGTGTCTGAGGCTGGATTTGAACTCAGGTCCTCCTGAATCCAGGGCCGGTGCTTTGTCCACTGCATCACCTACCTGCCACATTCAGTGCCCCAGTTTTCCCATATCCTCTCCAACATTTATCATTTTCTCTTTTTTGGTCATATTACCCACTCTGATCGGTGTGAGGTAGTACCTCAAAGTTGTTTTAATTTGCATTTCTCTATCTTTCTATCTAAATCATTATACATATTGAATAGTTGCTGGCTGTAATTCTAGCTAGACTGTCTAAAAATCTAATGAATGGTCACCAATAAATTAGAAACTTTAGCAAGAGTTTAGACTTTTAAGCATTTATTAAGGAGCATAAGAA
Organism: Dromiciops gliroides; assembly: GCF_019393635.1. NCBI lineage: Eukaryota > Metazoa > Chordata > Mammalia > Microbiotheria > Microbiotheriidae > Dromiciops > Dromiciops gliroides. Next base: position 535,221,471 of record NC_057861.1, read on the forward strand.
TTTGGTGAGGAGAGAAAAAGAGGCCTAGATGCCTTCATCTATCTATCTAGGGGAGCTAGTGTCTCCAGCTCCACTCCACATGAGGTCCCCGGCGAAAGAGAGAGAGCCTCACCCCTTTTTCATCCTAGAAGTCTCTCTCTCTCTCTCTCTCTCTCTCTCTCTCTCTCTCTCTCTCTCTCTTTTTTTTTTTTTGCAGGGCAATGGGGGTTAAGTGACTTGCCCAGGGTCACACAGCTAGTAAGTGTCAAGTGTCTGAGGCCGGACCTGAACTCAGATACTCCTGAATCCAGGGTTGGTGCTTTATCCACTGTGCTATCTAGCCGCCCCCCAGAAGTCTCTCTTGAAAATGGAAACAGCTCGTCCCCCCACACACAGCTCCAAGCTAATTGGCTGGTAGCTTTGATCGACAGTACCCACGAGCAAACATCACTTCCTGATGCCAAGCAACTGACCTTCCAAGCCACATGGCTTGTCCTCAGATGCCTTCTCCTCATGGCAGAGCTTTCCTACAGTATCTCTCCAGCAGGGGATGTCAATGCAATTCTCACAATATAAATCAAAAGTGATTTAGAGTACTTCATATGACTATTTTATTGTATTTTATTTATTATATTATATTATAATTATTAGTTATATTATATTTTGATTTTTCATTCAAAAACTGCTTGTTCATAGCCTTTGACCAATTTATCAATTGGGGAATGGCTTATACTTTTATAAATTTAACTCAGTTCTCTATAGATTTGAGAAATGAGGTCTTTATCAAAGATACTTGCTAAAAAGATTGTTTCCCAGCCTTCTGCTTTCCTTCTAATCTTGGTTGCATTGGTCTTGTTTGTTCAAAACCTTTTTATTAAAATAATCAAAAATATCTATTTTATATTTTGTAATGTTTTCTGTCTCTTGTTTGGTTATAAATTCTTCCCTTCTCCATAGATCTGACTGGTAGACTATTACCTTCTCTTCTAATTTGCTAATGGTTTATTTCTAAACCATGTACCTATTTTGACCTTATCTTGAAATATGGTGTTAGATGTTGTTCCATACCTAGTTTGTACCTTATTGTTTTCTATTTTTCCCAGCAGTTTTTGTCAGATTATGAGTTCTTATCCCAAAGGCTGGGCTCTTTGAGTTTATCAAATGCTAGGTTACTGTGGTCATTTACTACTGTATCTTGTGTACCTAAACTATTCCACAGATCCACTACTCTATTTCTTAGCCAGTACAAAATAGTTTTGGTGTTTACTGCTTTATAAATAGTTTTGAGATCTGGTTTTGCTAGGCCACCTTCCTTTGCATTTTTTTCATTTATTACCTTCATATTCTTGACCTTTTATTCTTCCAGATGAATTTCGTTATTTTTTCTAGCTCTATCAAATAATTTTTTGGTGTTTTGATAAATTAGTTTAGGCAGAATCATCATTTTTATTATATTGGCTCAGCCTACCCATGAACAATTAATATTTTTCCAATTATTTAGATCTGACTTTATTTGCGTGGAAAGTTTTTTATAATTTTATTCACATAGTTCCTGGGTTTACCTTGGCAGGTAGACTCCCAAATACTTTATATTGTTTACAGTTATTTTAAATGGATTTTCTATATCTCTATCTGTTAGGTTTTATTGGTCTTACATAAAATGCTGATGATTTATGTGAGTTTGTTGTATTTCTTGTTTTGAGCATTGTTCATATCCTTTGGCTACTCGTCTATTGGACAATGGTTTTTGGTTTTATATATTTCTTCTAGTTGCCTATATTTCTTGGCTAATACACAACTATCAGAAGAATTTGGTATGAAGATTTTTTTTCCAGTTCACTACTTCCATCCATATCTGAGTTGCATTAATTTTGTTCATATAAAAATTTTTCAATTTCATGTGTAAGGGTAAATCAAAATAGCCTTATTGAAGTTAGCCCTGATAAATATATCACACTTATGTATGTCTCTCTGTGTATATAGACATATAGCATTAGCTAATTATCTATTTTATCTTTTATAATCACTGTTAACTCTCTTTAGGGGCACTCTTGAAGGGTCATCAAAGGGCAACAATAAGATGTGAAGTTGATGAGGCTCTGTGTTAAATGATTCACTCTTACATTTCAGCTTAGAGGGTAGAGTGTGTGGGTGTTTATTTTCTGCTTCCTTCTGAGGATTAACTCAAGACATTTTCCTTGGCAGAAAGTGGAGCGCTGACAAAGCAACAGAGAGCCAGGGCCAACCTCAGCACCTGGCAATCAGAAAAATTGCAGTTTGTCTTTGAGAGCCCCCACTACCCTGATAGCTATATGAGGGAAGCTCTTGCCCTGGACCTCACTGAGGCCAGAGTCCAGGTAGGGTGTTTATTGTGTGCACCAGTAACACACCATGGATATAAACTTGGACACACACGCACGTGCAGCTATGTGGACCTATGTACAGTCATATAATCAGATAAACACAGAGATATTCACCCAGACACACACAGATACATAGATGGATAAATCAGATGCACAAAGACATTTGGTTAGAGAAACCCCACATAATATGGAGGAAAGATCACTCACTGAATTTGAAGCCAGTTGGCCTGCATTCAAATCCTGACTCATCCTGGATTGCTACTGGTGTGACCTTGGGTAAGTCACAACTTCCCTGGGCTTCACTGTACTCATCTGTAAAATAAGGGGTTTGGACAAGATGTGCAATAGCTGTGTTAGTGAAGAAAACAGAACAGATTTGTGAAATGTTGTGGAGGTAGAAATTATAAGATTTTTCTAACTGTGGAGTGTGTTAGAGTGAGGGCTTAAGGAAGACATTGTGGTTTCAGATCTGGCTTACTGAGAGGAAGGTGATGCATCAGCAGAAATAAGGAAGCCAGGAAAAGGAGTGGATTTAGGAGGTAAGATAGTTTGTTTTGCACATGTTAAATCTGAAATGTCTAGAGGACATCCAGTTCAAAATGTCCAATAGACAGTTGGTGATAGAGAAGAGAAACTAGGACTGGATAGAGAGATCAGGGGTCAGGTGCAGAGAGATGATAATTAAACCCACAGGGTGGCATAAAGTCATCAGGTGAGAGAGTGCAGAGAAGAAAAGCGAAGAGGGCCTCCAACATACTCTGGCCGTTAGAGATTATAATGTGGATATGATCCAGCAAAGGAGCCTGTATAGGCAGGACAGAACTGAGCAGGTAGGGTATGAGATAATAACAATAACAATAATAATAATAACAACTACATTTATATAGTTCTTTCTATATGCCAGGCACTATACTAATCACTTAACAAATATTTTTTGGGGGCAGGGCAATGAGGGTTAAGTGACTTACCCAACGACACACAGCTATTAAGTGTCAAGTGTCTAAGGCTGGATTTCAATTCAGGTCCCGCTGAATCCAGGGCTGGTACTTTATCCACTTTGCCACCTAGCTGCCCCCATCACTTAGGGTAAGTGCTATTATCATAATTATCTTTATTTTACTATTGAGGCAGACAGAGGTTAATTGATTTGTGCAGAGTCACACAGCTGATAAGTTTCTGAGGCAGGATTTGAAAATAGGTCTTCCTCACTCCAGGCCCAGTGTACTATCCATTGTAACACCTAGCTCCATAGAGTACAAAAAGGGGAATGGTGGGACATAGGCTTGGAAAGGTAGGCTGGAGGCAGATTGTGAAGGGTTTTTTTTTTGTTGTTGTTGTTGTTGGGCAATGAAGGTTAAGTGACTTGCCCAGGGTCACACAACTAGTAAGTATCAAGTGTCTGAGGCTGGATTTGAACTCAGGTCCTTCCGAATCCAGGGCCGGTACTCTATCCACTGCACCAACTAGCTGCCCCCTTGTGAAGGGTTTTAAATGCCAAGCTGATGTGTTTGTATTTTATGCTAAAGGCAATAGGGAGCCACAAAAGCTTCTTGATTGAGAGAGTTATGTGATCAAAAATGTTCTTTAGGAAGGTTCTTTTGTCCACTGATGGAAAATGGATTGGAGAAGGGAGACAGTGCAGCCTATGAGTTCACTTAGAAGGCTATTGCAATAACTAAATGAGAGGTGATAAAGACCTCAACTAGAGTGATGCCCCTGTGAGTGAGTAGAAGGGAGAAATTGTTAATTCTTGGCTAGCAATTGACTATGGGGATAGAAGGGAGGGAAAGAAGTGAAGGATGGCATGGAGGCCACAGTTGGGAGCTACATCTTGCCCAGTGTCCCTGTGCCTAGAGGAGGTGACACTGGTAATTGTGGAAGACAAGTGTTTGACTTAGGATAATAGATTGGGAATTGGAATTGGCCTCTGAGGCTACCTAGTCCAAAACCCTCATTTACAGATGAGTAAACTGAGGCTTCTAGAGGTCTATAGGGACTTGTTCAAAGTCATAATCTAGTAAGATCCTCTGACTCCAAAACAGCATGGACATACATGGATATACACATATATATGTGTGTGAGTGCGTGTGCATGTGTGTGTGTGTGTGTGTGTGTGTGTGTGTGCCACGTCACCCTAATCAACTCTTCAAGGCTCCATGACTCTTCAGGTTGGCTCAGTATGATTCTCTTCCAACTAACTCCTGATCTGAGAGCCCAAGACTAATATACATGCACATACATATGTGTATGTAGATGTATTTGTGTGTATGTGCATATATATATATATATTTATATTTGTATGTATGTATTTATCTTGGGCTCTTCCCTCTCAGATCAGGAGTTAGTTGGAGGAGAATCATAATGGCTCAACTTGAAAAGAGTCAGAGGCCTAGAAGAGGTGATCAGGGGAATATGGCATGTGCATGTATACACCCATGTGTGTATGCATAGGTATGTGTATATATATATATATATATGTACATATATACACATATACATACATATACAGATAGATGAATGCTGGGTTTGGGGTCAGAGGACCTTACTTATGCTAAAGAATGACCATGTACATTGGGCTGCTGCTTCATCTTGGCACATCTTTAGCTACATCTAAAAAAAAAAAGCCCAAGACAAATAAATACATACACACATGTACACTCATGAATATATGCATATTTGTGTGTGTATCACAAATGCTATTATGGTATAAGAAATGAGGGGGATGATTTCAGAAAAACCTGGGAAGACTTATATGAACTGATGCAGAGTGAAGTGAGCCGAAGCAGGAGATCATTGTGTACAATAATAGCAACATTGTAATGCTGATCAGCTATGGAAGGCTTAGATACTCTGATCAATACAATGAACCAAGACTATTCCAAAGGACTCATGATGAAAAATGCTATTTACTTCCCGAGAGAGAACTGATGAACTCCAGTGAAAATCAAAGTATATTATTTTCACTTTTTACAAATGTTTCTTGCTTTTTTTTTTTTTTGGCAATGTGGCTAAGATGGAAATATGTTTTTTATGGTTTTGCATGTATAATGCATGGATATATTACTTGCCTTCTCAACGGGTGGGGGAGGGGCTGGAGGGAGTGAATTTAGAATACAAAATGAAAAAATTAATGTTAAAAATAAGTAAATAAATAAATGATGAAGCAAACTATCTATCTCCAAAGAAATGCTATTGATTGAACACAGACTGAAGCAAGCTATTTTTCATTTTCTTTTATTTTTTTCTCTTATTTGAGTCTTCTTATACAAAATAACTAATATGGTAATGTTGTATATAATTGCATATGTATAACCTATATCTGATTGCTTACTGCCTCAGGGAAGGGAGAGGGGAGGGAGGGAGGAATAGAATTTGGAACTCCAAACTTTAAATAAAAATGTTTATTTTTTTTTTAAAAAAGGATTCACCCAGATGATGTTGATGCTGAGATGTTAGAGTACTGTATATAATATCTGTATAAATAATTAATGGTATTTGGACCCTAATAAAGTAGCTCGTATAAATAAAAAATAATAATAAATTGGGGGGGATAGGCCATTACCTAGGGCTCCACTTTTTAAGAAATGACAGACCACCAGATGTGGAGTGCTTAACAAGCAGCTTTGGGGCAGCTAAGTGGTACAGCGGATAGAGCACTGGCCTAGAAGTTGGGAGGATCTGAATTCAAATTTTACCTCAGACACTAGCTGTGTGACCTTGGGCAGGTCACTTAACCCCAATTGCCTTAAACATTTGGGGCCATCTCCAGAGAGTCACCCTCATGTATATTTCGCCACTGGACCCAAGTGGCTCTGGAGGAGAGAATGAGGTTGGTGACCTTGCACAGCGCTCCCTTACTTAAAAATCCAATTCAGTGTGAGTCATGACATCCCCCTGATGTCATGGTCCTCTTCGGAATGAAGGACAAACAACAACAGTAAGCAGCTCTAAAGGGGCTCTCTCCCAGCCTCAAGATGAACTTTTCCCCCAGGGGGAAGAAGTCCCAGGATCAGAAAGAGGAGAAGGCTGGCAGCCTCATTGTGGGAAGGAAGATGGAGGCCATTTCCCACATCATCAAGCTCAAAGTAAAAATTCATAGGAGAGTCAGAACTAGCCAGAGCCTCTGATACATGAGAAAAGCATTGGACAGATGACTTTCCCAGAGCTTAACTCAAGATGTTGTTGTTCAGGCTTTTTAGTTTTGTCCTACTCTTCGTGACCCAACTTGGTTAAATGACTTGCCCAGGGTCACACAGCTAGGAAGTGTCTAAAAGCAGATTTGAACTCAGGAAAATGAGTCTTCCTGACTTTAAGCCCTGCATTCTGTGCACTATGATGCAATCTAGCTGCCCCACTGCTTATCTCAAGAGAGATATTCTATCTCAGTGCCCAAAAAGATGAGGAGTTGGGGGCAGGGTTGGCTTTATTAGGCACAAGGATGGGAATTTTGGCCCTGCCTTTGAGCTCCTAATCATCTCAGTTTGAGTGAGTGACCTGTATGGGAAAATTTCCCAGGAAGCCATTCCCCGCAGGACTTTAATTTGGCTAATTAAGGAAGCAGTGTTTTTAGGGAAGGAAGAGTGGGTGTGTATGTGTTGGAGGGGGGTGGAAAGTAATGGGGAAAGGGAGAATTTATGATTGAAAGAGGAAAGAATGAGAGAAAGAAAATGGAAGAGGGAGAGAAGAAAAAATGAGAGGGAGAGAAAAAGGAGAAGAGAATAAGATGAGATAAGAGGAATTAAGAAAAATGAGGGAGAGGTAAGGTGAACAAATAAGAGTAGATGGAGAAAGGGCAGCTAGATGGTGCAGTGGATAAAGCACTGGCTCTGGATTCAGGAGGACCTGAGTTCAAATTCAACCTCAGACACTTGACACTTACTAGCTGTGTGACCCTGGGCAAGTCACTTAACCCCAATTGCCTGCCCCCCAAAAGATTAGATGAAGAATAAGGAGAGAAAGGAGATGCTGGAAGAAGATGGAAAAAAAGAAAGAGAGAGAAAACAGAGGGAAGAGAATGAGGTAGAGAGAAAGAAAATGAAGAAGAGAATCAAAATGGAAGAGAAAGAATGAGAGTGTGAGGAAGTGGTTGAGAAAGGAAAAGACTTCTTAAACTGAGTTCCCCTTAACTGACTTGGCTTGAAGTGCTACCACCCAAGCCCCTATCCTTCATCTTCCTTGTGTTTTTCCCACCACTTCTTCATTCATCCCTGGCAGAAGCACTAAAAAGACTCTCTCCTTCTGCCCCAGGTCCATGTGCTCCTGGACCTGCTTCTGGTCCCTCATCATTTCTGTCTTCTCTTTCCATCAAGCTCATCAAGAGATAGTGGTGCGTACAGCACTGGCGCTATGTGTGAATAGAGTAGATGGCTGCGTATTGGCCTTCAAAGCTCCACTCCCTCAAAATGTCTCTCTTCTACCATCTTTCCAAGGCCTGGGAAAGTGAAATGACTTGCTCAAAGGCACATGGGTCCTCTCTCCAGGAAGGTTTAGAAGGACAGGTAACATAGTGAGGTAAGAAGAGCTTTGGATTTAGGCATTATAAGGCCTGGATTCTCCTGGCTTCTCCCTTGTACTTTTCTAATTTTCCCATCTCTATCTGTCAAATGGGGTTAAGAATCCCTGCCCGGGATTCCTCACAGGGCCATTGTGAAGGTCCGATAGCATAATTGATGTGAAACCAGCTTAAAAGCATTATGTAAGTATGTAAGGGATCTCCAGAGGTTAGAACAGGAAAGGGAAATCATTTAGCTAAGCATCATCACCGCTCCATTTTATAGCTGAAGAGACTGAGGTCCACCAAGGGGAGGAGACCTGCCCAGTCAGAGAACTGAGATGGGAAGCCAGTTATCTAACTCCTAGTCTGGTCTAATTAGAGGCAGCCAGGGCAGCCTCCTGGAGAGGGTTGGGTTTGGAGCCAGGAGGACTTGAGACACTTAGCTGTGACTCTGGGCACATCACTTAATTGCTGTTTGCCTCAGTTTTCTAATCTGTAAAAATGGGCACCCTCCCCCCTCACTGGATTGTTGTAAGGATAAAATGAGATCATATTTGCAAGCCATGAATTCTTCTTAGCAATTATTATCATTAGTCTGTTGTTGTTTTTGAAGAAGACCAAATACATCACGGGGTAATGTCTTGTGTATGAATTGGATTTAGGTGAGGCAGAACTGCACGGAGTCATTGGCCTCACTCTTTCTTCCAGAGTCCAGTGGCAAGACAAAAGTCAGGATGACGGATGACCAGTGATGGCCCAGGATGCAGTGGATGAATGATGTCTGTGATGTTTGACCAAGCTCAAGATTCTCCACAGTGCCCGCTGTGGCCCTTCATGGCCGTTGGAACAAATTGTTCTTATTCTCCCATTCAGCTGGGGGAAGTCTTCACATGCTTGGGGTGGACACACCCCTAACTCACTGGCAAATTTGAGGCCTGTCAGTGACCCTCAACTTAGTTTAGCCTATCTGCCAAGATGGTTTTACCAGGGTATGGCCACTGTGCCTGCTCCAGCTTCTCGGAACCACAGGCAAGAGCTGGGGGCACTGGTTGGACATCAAAGTTGGATGAGTATCCCTGAAAAGGCTCTTGCAGGAGTGGGGCTAATCCTCCTGAACAACCCATACACCCATCTTTCCACTATACCACATTGTCATGTGTCCAGATAGTCCCTAAAGAGTGGTTCTAATGGTGGAACTATAGGTCCATGGCAGGCTAGCAGGGATGCTCAATTCACTGTTGGGAGCTTTCCTCCCCTGGGCCTGGGATCTGGTATCTATCTGTTCCTGTGCTTTCTGGCTGCTTTCTGGGGTCATACTCATACTTTCTACCCATGACCACTAGAGGGGGGTCACAGCCTTAAAAATTACACTAGTTTCTAAGAGTTTTTGGTTCAGTTGTTTCAGACTCTTCGTGACCCAATTTGGGGTTTTCTTGGAAAAGATACTGGGGCAGTTTGTTGTTTCCTTCTCCAGCTGATTTTACAGATGAGGAAACTGAGGCAAACAGGGTGAAGTGACTTTCCCAAGGTCATACAGCTAGTACATATCTGAGCCAGATTTGAACTCAGGTTTTCCTGACTCCAGCCCCTACATTTTAGCCACAGTGACACCTAGCTGCCCTCTTCTATGAATTGGATTGGCCTTTAGTTTTCCCAGAAGAGCTGGTCGGAGATTTGAAAGGATATTGGGGTAAGGGTGGGGGATCATAGGACCCACCCAGTGCCTGCTCTTGCTACCTCCTTGGGGTTGCTCTGTAAATAGGAGTTGGGGAAGATATTGTATGCATACAAGCAATTGAATGACAAGACAAGAGTAGAATAAAAGCCCAGGATGAGGAAAGTAGATGTCATAAATGATAATTGTCATGCCCGGGAGGGGACAAGGACCAACTAAAATAGCTCTGGTCAGCTGAGGCTGAGGCCAGTTACTCCTGGAATGAGCTGTAGTCTGTGCTTAGTGGGAGGATTGGGGGTGGGGTGGAGTGGGCTGGTGCTTTTGCTTTTCATCTGTAATAAAGCAATGGTCTCTGTGAGTATATATTAATTAAAGCATAGATTCAGCCTAAGTAAGGTGGAGAGTGGTGCTCTGTCCATTCGTGCACCTTCCAACAATCTTTGGGTTCAAGTCCTTCAAATCCAGTAGCAACCGGGCCCGCCTGATTTCCCAGATCCTGGGAGAAAAAGCCCAGATGTTCTTTCTCTCCCCGAGCCCGTCACCTTATGGCTTCTGGTCATTCAAAGGGATGGGAGGAGAGAAGAAGGGAAGAAGATTCCGGAATAACTCGAGAGCTTAGTTTTGGTTTTACGGTAAGGAGGACCATTTGTTTTTTTGAGGGAGAGCCAGGAATCTCAAAGCCAGATGGCTGCAGCACCAATTAGCGGCTTCCGAGCATCTGCCCAGCAGCCAATCTGAGCTAGAGAGACCTCATCCTCCCCTTGTCATCCCTTAACCAGCCTGCAGCCCCAGCTCAGCAAGCCTGGTCACTCTTTTTACAGTTAGTCCCACGTGGGTGGGTGATGGTGGTGGTGGTGTCCAGGAGGAGGGCGGGGTCTACCTTGGCTCACCTCCATAAACCACTTGTGTTCCTTGGAGAGATCAAGAATCCACAATGGCTACCTAGTACCTGCTGCATCCAGCCCGAACTTTTCAGCTCCACAACTAATGCTCTCTCCCACCAATAGGAATCCTCCACTGAAGTCAGTCTGGGGTCTCCGTCTCTCCTGTGTAAACTGCACCATGGCACATTTCCACCCATTCCTTGGCTCATAGCCAGGAATCCCTCTGGCTCCTGCTCTGCTGGTTTGGATCCTTCCCACCCCTCAAGGCCTATGTCTTCTATGTAATCTTTGCCAGGGGCTGGGGAAAGGTCTCACAGGCTGGGTCTGGTACAGAGAGAAGGCTAGCAAGGCCGGCCAGAATTGGGGCCTAGAGGGTCCATGACCCCTCCATCCAGGCTCCTGCCACACTGAACCACAGAACACCCTGGTGTTCTCTAGGCTTTCCTCTGTCTCCATCTTTGTTTACCCTGTTCCTTCTTCCAGGGATGCCTTCCTTCCCTTCAACTATTCCCTGTCTTCTAAAACCCAGCTCAGCTACCCCTTCCTCCAAGAAGTTTCCCCTGGGGCAGCTTGGTGGCGCAGTGGAGAAAGCACTGGCCCTGGAATCAGGAGGTCCTGAGTTCAAATCTCACCTCTGGGTAAGTCACTTGACCCCAGTTGCCTTAACCATCTGGGGCCATCTCCAGTCCTCCTGATGTATATCTTGCCACTGGACCCAGATGGTTCTGGAAGAGAGAGTGAGGTTGGTGACCTTGAACAGCCCTCCCTCACTTAAATCCAATCCAGGGCAAGTCACGACATCACTTCTCCGATGTCATGGTCCTCTTCAAGAATGAAGGACAAACAAGAAGAAGTTTCCTCTGATCTCCCTGTCCATGAAGTGAAAAGCTACTTCCCTTGAGTGTTTCCTAGGCCTTCCAGCCTTTGTTGACCTTGTTTTCTATGCCCAGGATGCTCTCCCCATCTTCTTTTTGCCTGTCAAATAGCATCTCCTCCATGCAGCCTTCCCTGATCTCTCCCACCTCTCCCTATCCATAAAAGAAAGACTTATTCCCCTTCCTTCTCTCAGCTGGGTGGTTCAATGGAAAGAACAATAGGCTTAGAGTTAGGAAGATGTAAATTTAATTCTGGCCCTGGACACTGTCCAGGCAAGTGACTGGGCAATTCACTTAACTTCTGTCTGCCTCCATTTCCTGAACTGTGAAATGGAAATAATAATAATTTCTACCTCTTGTTGAGCTATAATGAGATAACACTTGTGAAGCGCTTATCATGGTGTCCAGCACATAGTAGGCACTTAATAAATGCTTGCTTTCCCCCCACCTTTAGCGGGTCACAAAGCATTTTTATTTAGCCCCTCTCTGATACTCTTAAGCAATAAAGCATACTTTAGTTGTCTACACCTGAGTCTTATCCCTCTACTAGACTGGAAGCTCCTTTAGGGCAGGGCTCCATCTCCCCAGGTGCCTAGCCCAGTGTTTGATATACAATAAGCCCTTAATAAATATTATTTATTTTTTATTTTGGGGGTGAGGCAATTGGGGTTAAGTGACTTGCCCAGGGTCACACAGCTAGTAAGTGTTAAGTGTCTGAGGCTAGATTTGAACTCAGGTCCTCCTGACTCCAGGGCCAGTGCTTTATCCACTGCACCACCTAGCTGCCTCAATATTTATTTATTTTAAGGACCAAAGGGGAGACAATATCAGCTACTAAACTCACATGCTGCTTGGTTGACCTCACAGGGTTGTCATGAAGGTCAGATGAGATCATGGGTGTGAAAGAAAGGGAAGGAGTGATTGAATCCAAAGTCTGTTTAAGGAAAGCTAGAGGGTTTCCACAGGGTGTTCCCACCTCCCACGTGCCTCATGTCATAGCAGAAATATGGAAGACTTTCAGCACAATCCAGCTCAGATGATCCTTCCCAGCCCCATGTCTTCATCCACATACCATCGACTGCTGGGAGAGGACTACAGGGAAGCAGGTTCAGTCTCAACACCTTCCTTCTTTACTTTGCAGAGTTGTGCAACTTTGCATACATTGCTAGACATTGTCTGTGTGTGGTTAGTTTTGCTAAACTGCTTTTTTAGTAGGTCAAGGCGCTGGGCTTAGGAGTTAAGAAGACCTGAGTTCAGATGCCACCTTAGACACTTACTAGCTGTGTGACCCTGGGCAGGTCACTCGACCGACCCCAGCCTCAGTTTCCCCATCTGTAAAATGGGGATAATGATAGCACCTACCTCACAGAGTTGTTAGGAGGATCAAATGAGAGAAAATGTTCAGCACATTGCAGATCTTAAAGATGATCTATCTATCTATCTATCTATCTATCTGTCTGTCTGTCTGTCTGTCTGTCTGTCTGTCTGTCTGTCTGTCTGTCTGTCTGTCTGTCTGTCTGTCTATCTGTCTATCTATCTATCTGTCTAATCATCTACCTATCTATCTCATTCCAGCTATTAGAAGAGAACATACAGTCTTCAGGTGATCAGAACTATTTCAGCTGGTCCTGATCCCCTCCTGGGCATGATAGTTACTGTTTATGACACCTTTTTTCTTCCTTCCTTCCTTCCTTCCTTCCTTCCTTCCTTCCTTCCTTCCTTCCTTCCTTCCTTCCTTCCTTCCTTCCTTCCTTCCTTCCTTCCTTCCTTCCTTCCTTCCTTCCTTCCTTCCTTTCCTTTCTTTCATCCTTCCTTCTTTCACCCTTCTTTCTTTCTTTCTTCCCTTCATTTTCTTTCTTTCATCCTTCCTTTCTTTTCTCCTTTCTTTCCTTCTTTCTTTCTTTCATCCTTCCTTTTTTCACCCTTCTTTCTTTCTTTCTTTCTTTCTTTCTTTCTTTCTTTCTTTCTTTCTTTCTTTCTTTCTTTCTTTCTTTCTTTCTTTCTTTCTTCCTTCCTTCTTTCACCCTTCTTTCTTTCTTTCTTTCTTCCTTCCTTCCCTTCTTTTCTCCTTTCTTTCTTTTTCTTTCTTTCATCCTTCCTTTATTTTCTTCTTTCTTTCTTTCTTTCTTTCTTTCTTTCTTTCTTTCTTTCTCTTTCTTTCTTTCTTTCTTTCTTTCTTTCTTTCTTTCTTTCTTCCTTTCTTCCTTTCTTCCTTTCTTCCTTTCTTCCTTTCTTCCTTTCTTCCTTTCTTCCTTCCTTCCTTCCTTCCTTCCTTCCTTCCTTCCTTCCATCCTTCCTTCCTTCCTTCCTTCCTTCCTTCCTTCCTTCCTTCCTTCCTTCCTTCCTTCCTTCCTTCCTTCCTTCCTTCCTTCCTTCCTTCCTTCTTTCATCCTTCTTTCTTTTTTCTTCTTTTTTTCCATCCTTCTTTCTTTCATCTTTGTTACTGAGATGGTTTACTGAGTAGAGGAGTGGGGAGGGATATGTTTGGACATGAATGTGTGACAAAAAATAAAAGGCATCAATAAAATAAGACTTTTAAAGTTTTAAATACAAAAAATAAAGAAAACTTTTTAACACTTAGGAGTGTTTAAGAATGGGAGGGGCCATCTCATGAAGGGGTGAGTTCTGTACCACCAGAACAACAAAAAACATTAATTTGGGCACCTGTTGAGTGTGAACCACTGTTTTAGGAATTGCAAGTTTTCAGTAAGACATAGCCCTTGTCTTTGTGGAGTCCACAGTACAGTTGGGGGATAAAATACAAAGAAGGGGGAATTGGGGTGGGGCTATATCTGTGATTTCATTATTTTTATTTTTTATTTTTTTTAGTGAGGCAATTGGGGTTAAGTGACTTGCCCAGGGTCACACAGCTAGTAAATGTTAAGTGTCTGAGGCCGAATTTGAACTTGGGTACTCCTGACTCCAAGGTCAGTGCTCTATCCACTGCGCCACCTAGCTGCCCCCTTTAGAAATTAATTCTTTTTTTTTTTTTTGGTGAGGCAATTAGGGTTAAGTGACTTGCCCAGGGTCACACAGCCAGTAAGTGTTAAGTGTCTGAGGTCAAATTTGAACTCAGGTCCTCCTGACTCCAGGGCCGATGCTCTATCCACTGCGCCACCTAGCTGCCCCTGTGATTTCATTATTATACACAACGAGGAACCCAGTTAGGAACTTCCTATACGAATGACCTCTCATTGACTTATAGTCTTGCCTGGGACACGGAGGGGATAAACAACTTGTCTAGGGTATGTGTCAGAGGCAGGATTGGAACCCAGGTCTTCCTTACTTCAAGGTCAACTCCCTATTGGAAATGCTATGTTCACTCTTTACCTTCTCCTTTCTAGAGGTGGGGCTGACCCCCACCTTTATATGGTTCTTCACAGCACCCTCTGCTGACTACTAGGAATACAGTGGGGCTGTAGAACCAGCAGCCATGAGGAAACAAAGAAACTGAGACCCAAGGAGGCTAGTTGACTTGCCCAAGGTCATGTATTAGAAGCAGGATTTGAACCCAGTTGCCTGGGTTCAGAACCAGTCCTCTTTCCCCTCCTGTCCCCACCTCACCCTTAAAATTACTTCATCTGTATCTCATTCTTTCCGGGCCCTGCAGACTAATCCGATAAACTAATTCCTCTGAGATATTAAGTTATTGTAAACCTTAAAGCACTACATTAATACTGGTTATTATTATTGTTATTATTAAAAATTATTATTATTATTATTATTAAAAATAATAGCAAAAGAGGAGAAGCAGACTTTAAGCCATATTTGCAGAGAGTCATTCGCACAAGTGAAGGATGCAAAAGAAAGTGCTGGGTGCGTTCTAGGGGAAAGGATATTTATTACCGAGGAAGAGAAAAAGTGAAGGTTTGCCTGAGGAGGTAACATTTGAGATGGGCTAGAAAGAATGGATGGAACTTGACAGGGGAAGATGGGGAGGGAGGACATTCAGAACTCGGAACCCAGGAAAAAGTCAAGCAGATTTCTGTCTAAGGGACTGTAGGAGGAGAAATGTCTTCTGTTAAGTGGGAGATAAATTTTGATCTCTAAGCAGAGTTATAACTAGAAATTATGACTAGGGTGAGCACCACAGACCTCCCTGGGGGCAATGGTCATTAAAAAGCCCTCTCAATTTTTTTGGGGGGGGAAGCAGGTTAGCTAGAGACCCTGAGACAGCTGTTGGGGAGGCTGGAGTGGGGAAAGTGGGGTGGCGAGGGGGAGGAGCATCTCACCCTGTAAGAGCTATTAGTGACCTTTAAATTTGGTCTGTTCTGAGTTCAGCTTCCTGGGACAAAGTCCCAGTCATGATGCTTTAGTTAAATCTCAAAGATTCCATGTTTCCAGCCCAGGGCTGAGGAAAGGGGGGGGGGCGCATGCTGAGTCCTCTCACTGGCTTATCGGGTTGTCTGGGAGTTAGTATACTTCTTACTAGGAGATAATAATAATAATAATAATAGTCATTTATTAAAGCACTTTGAATTTTGCAAAGCACTTAAAAATAGTATTTAATTTTGTCCTTGCAAGAACCCAATCCAATCCCATAAACATTTATTAAGTGCCTAAGCTGCTGTTACTACTACTACTACTACTACTACTACTACTACTACTACTACTGCTACTACTACTACTACTACCACTACTACTACTACCACCACCACCACCACCACCACCACCACCACCACACTCTGAGATAGGTGCTATTCTTCTCTTTTGCAGTTTACAGATGAAGAAACTGATCAGAAAGAGATTAAGAGACTTGCAAAGGGTCACATAGCTAGTAGGTATCTGAGGCTGGATTCAAATTCAGGTCTTTCTAATTCCAACTTTCTAACTCCAGTACTTTATGCACCATGCCATCTAGCCACCTCAATTCCTCCAACTATGTTATGGGGAGGACAAGTATATAGGAAGGGGAGATTCTCCCTGTCAGCTGCCCTTGGTGCACCAAACTGTTCTTTCTTCTCCACTCCTTCCTCTGTGATCATCTCCTTCACAATCTTGCCAACCACCTTCCTGTTCATACCACAGACCATGCCCCAGGGAAACTTCTGCCCTGGGGCCCTGTGCTCCTGTTTGGTGATTGCTTTTTCCAGATGACTATTTCAGGACAGCCCTGCCAGCCCCCATGGACACTTACTTGTACCATTTCTCTCTGGCCAAGTCCTCCATAGCCTTACCAAAAGACATGCCTCTCCATTCCTCCAGTTCTGGAACCAGGAGATGTTCGGATTAATTTTTCCATTAGTCCTGGTTGGGATGGGGTGTGTCAACCTCCCTTACTAAGGCCCTACTCATTGTTCTTGTACGTTTCAGGACAAAATGATACTTCCTTAGGCACCACTCTGCCATTGTATGTTGTTGTCTCACCCTTTAGAATGTAATCTCTTTGAAGGCAGGGGACTATCTATTTTAGTGTTTGTATCACACCCACATTTCAGTGGTTAGCAAATTCTCTCTCTCTCTCTCTCTCTCTCTCTCTCTCTCTCTCTCTCTCTCTCTCTCTCTCTCTCCCCCTCCCTCCCTCCCTCCCTCTCCTTCCTTCTCTTCTTTCTTTTTTCCTTCCTTCCTTTCTCTTTTTCTTGCCTTCCTTTGCTTTAATTTCCCCCTTCCTTTCTTCTTTCTCTTTCTTTCTCTCCTTTTTCCCTTTCTCTTCTTTCTTCTCTCTCCTTTCTCTCTTTTATTTCCTCCTTCCTTTTTCTTCTTCCTCTTCTTTCTTTCTTCCTTTCATTCTCTTCTTTCCTTTATTTTCTTTCTTTCTGTCCTTTCCTTCATCAGTGGCCTTAGAGGGCCTGGGGAAGCAATCATGACCTCACTGATCTTTTCTGCTTCTAATTGTGATGACTCATATAGGCTGAGGAGGAAAAGGAAGAGGCTGTTGAAAAGCAATACAGACAGGCCTTACTTTAAGGAAACAAAACAAACCTTTAAATTTATCAAATCAATAAAGGAGAGAGCGATTACAGAAGGCTTCTTGACTTGCTCTCCTCCTTTAGGCTGTATCCATGTTACACCTAGAGATCACTGAGGGCAGGAAATCCCCTTTTGAGTAATGCTGTTTCATGTAATGTTTCAACACGGCATCTGTTTTATGTAATGAAGACTTTGTCAAATGAAAATATTTGGGAAAAAAGCATCAGATGTCATCTAGTAGCCTCTGATGTCATCTTGTCAGTCAGTCACATGTCAGAAAGCTGCTGTTTGCTCAGAACTGTGCTAAAGATTCTCCATCCTTGCCCCATACTCACTGAAGAGAAATGACACTCATGAAACAACAAGGATGATGTAGTGGAAAAAGGAGTCAGTGTCACGTTAGGAAACCTGACATATGATTTCAGTTAACTTGCTGTGTGACCTAGGGCAAGTTAATTCAGTTCTCTGGGCCTTAGTGCCCTCTTGTGTAAAATAGGGGAGGTCAACAAGATGGTCCCCAAGGCCTCTTCCAGCTCTAATAAAATGTGATGCTGTAATACCCATCAGGCCCCAGGATGATGATTAAGGCTCTAGCAGTGAGATCCGTCTTTCTAGCCATGCAAACTTACTTCACCTCCCTTGGCCTCAGTTTTCTCATCTGTATTATGGGCTGGAATAGAGAGTATAACTTCTACCCTAATCCATTTCACAGAGCTGTCATGAGGGTCATATGGGAAAAAAAGATGTGAAAATAAGTCTTGTTATAGGAGCAATATCTCTCATGTAGGTTAGGTTCCGAAGGCAGAGAAGCTGGTCCTGAGACTTGATTGGTCCAAGGAGTTAAGCTCAAGCTATTGACGTAGCTTCCCAGTCTTCCAGGGCATTAAAGGCTGTCCCATTAGGAATTGGTGTCCTCAGACTCGGTGGATGCCCTGTTTACCTTGGGAATCACCATATCCAACACACCCGACCAACCAGATGTTTTTGGAGAAGAGATAGGGTTAGGGGTGAAACTGAAGAAAGTTAGCATCCCCCAAGATGATTGCTATTACTGAGATAGGAAGGAATTCACCTAGATCATGTATGACCCAGGACAGTGCTGTTGATACCCTCTAAATGTTGGTAGTGGGTCATACAGTCAGTAAGTGTCTGAGGCCTGATGTGAACTCAAGAAGATGAGTCTTCTTGACTCCAGGCCTGATTATTCACTGCACCATCCATTTGCCCCTTCATACATCTACAATAAGCTATAAACCATCCTTCCCTCTGTGGTTACCAAGGATCATAGGTATAAATGATTCTCTCCCCTTTGCTACAGGTTTGTGTGTGTCTCTGTGTATGCGTGCATGCATGTGTGTGTGTGTGTGTGTGTGTGTGTGTGAATATGAAGTTCACCCTTCATTTACCTATGTAAAGTTGTTTTTTGGTGCAGTGACCCATGGTAGAGCCTTCTGAACTTGAATTGGTCTGATCAGCCACAGTCAGACACATTGTAACTTGACTCCAACATAGTGATGCCATTTTGGTCCTCTTCAAGACTGAAGGATGACAACCAATCAACTGACAGACAACCAACTGGTGGCCCCACTGTAGTTGCAACTCTGGGGGAGAAAGTGAAGACATGAAGACTTGTTAGGAAAAGAAGAAGACAACAGCAACAAGAACAACTACTACTACTATATGATTGTGTGTGTGCGTGCGTGTGTGTATATGAGAGAGAGAGAGGAGAGAGGGCTTTAAAATATTTTGTTAAATTTTTGTAAATTTTGCACCAAAAAAAGTCCATTTGATATTTTATATATTTATATATTTATTTTATAACAATAGCAATCTGTTATATTATTTTTATGTTAAGAATCAGTTTGTATATTAATTAAACCTTTTGTATTAAAAATATCAGAAAAAAATAAGAGTTTGGGCATATGGACTAGACTTGTTCTTGTATTGATATAGGAAGCTCCTGGATGGGGAAACTCCCTCTCTCAATACCAGTCAGCACCTTCCTGGCAACTCTCCCAGTTATTGTCTCAGAACACAGAGGTTGAGTGATTCACACAGTCTCACAACCAGGATGTAGCAGGGATTGAACTGAGGTCTTCCCAGCCTGGAGGCCAATTCTAACTCTACAACCACAAAAATAAAAAAACAAAACAATGCTTTGCCTTCCGAGAGCTTGCAAATGTGTGGTAATAAGTAGTGCATGGGGTAAAAAAAAAGAGGGGATAGATGGGAGAACTAGTGTAAAGGTCAGTTCAACAGGTCTTGATAACTGATTGACTATTAGAGGGAGGGAAGAGAGCAGTCAGTCAGCAAACTCCCAAGGTTTTGAATGTGGAAGACCAAGCATTTGACGTCATCTCCTCCAGAAACAATGAGATCATAAGGAGGAGGAGCAGGTTCACAGAAAATATAATGAACTTAACTTGGTGATGTTGTGTTTGAAGCCCTGGTGGGACAGACCTCCAGGTGGAGGCATCCCCATAGGCAGTGGGTTTGCGGATGTCTGGGCAGTCACAGCCATTAGAAACCTGCTGGGAAATGCCTCTCTCCTCTCTTTGAAGAGAGAGGCTAGATTCGGAGGCACAGAATGAAGCAAGACAGAGCCGAGTGGGGCCAGAACATCTGTGTTCAATTTATTTTGCTTAAGAAACCTTTCTTACAGGGGTGGGTTCTATCTTGGGGAGGTGAGAGGAGCTGGGGAATACAGGGAAATGTGATTGATTTTTTAAAACCCCTCAATAAAACATGGTTTTAAAATTTTCTTTTCTCTTCCTCCTTTTCCTCTCCATTCTTTCCTTTCTTCTTTCCTTCTTTTGTTCCTCCTTCCTTCCCTCTTTCCCTTCCTTGCTTCTTTCCTTCCCCCTTTCATTTCTACTTTCCTTCCTTCTCTTTCCTTTTTTCCTTCTTTCCTTCCTCCCTCCTTTCTTCCTTTCTTTCCTTCCTCCCTCCTTCCTTCCTTCCTTCCTTCCTTCCTTCCTCCCTTCCTTCCTTCCTTCCTTCCTTCCTTCCTTCCTTCCTTCCTTCCTTCCTTCCTTCCTTCCTTCCTTCCTTTTCTTGTTCCAGATGGATACATTTCATTGTCCATGGGGGAAAAATTACCTCTTTATTTTCACTAAATTCTAGCTAAAATTTATCATTTCTTTCCATTATTTAAAAATATCAGAGAAAGGATCCGTAGGTTTCACCTGGGTATCAAAGGGGTCCATCACAGAAAAAAGGTTAATAAATTTTGGTCTGAACCATGGGACAGAAGCTCTTAAACTCTGCCACTTTTTTTTTTAATCTGTTTTTTTTTTTTTTTTGTGAGGCAATTGGGGTTAAGTGACTTGCCCAGGATCACACAGCTAGTAAGTGTTAAGTGTCTGAGGCCGGATTTGAACTCAGGTACTCCTGAATCCAGGGCCGGTGCTCTTTCTACTGCACCACCTAGCTACCCCAAACTCTGCCACTTTTGATTTGTTGGGGGGAGTAACAGAAAAACAAGACCGGATAACTAGGGTGGGTAAGATTGTGGAGAACTTTGAAAACCCAGAAGATTAACTTGAACTAACTGTTATAGGTAACGAGAAGAGCCTATGGGAAACTAGGTGGCACAGTGGACAGAGTCCTGGACTTGGAGTTGGGAAAACTAAGTGCAAATCCTGCTTCAAACACTTAACTTTTGAAAATGTAAATGACTAGGTATATACCACACACACATGGAATAGATGGATGGTCACCTTGGGGAGCTCACTTAACCTCCCTGGGCTTCAGTTTCCTCCTCTGTAAAATGAAGGAGTTAGATTGGATGGGCTCTGATGTCCCTTCCAACTTTGGAATCTAGGCTGACCTCCTTTGACAACTGGTCAGAGAAGTAGATGGGGGACACTCAATATAAACTTTTCATCATAGAGTTTGAAAGCTGGAAAGGACCTTAGAGATCATTTGATCCTGCTCTCTTGTTTTATAGATTAGGGAGCTGAAGCCTAAGTCATGCAGTGAGTTAGTGAAAGAGCCAAAACTTGAACCCCCAGGCTTGATGTCCTTTTCTTTTTTTGGCAGGGCAATGAGGGTTAAGTGACTTGCCCAGGGTCACACAGCTAGTAAGTGTTAAGTGTCTGAGGTCGGATTTGAACTCAGGTACTCCTGAATCCAGGGCCGGTGCTTTACCACTGCACCATCTAGCTGCCCTTGATGTCCTTTTCTTAACCCAAGCCTATCCATAGTGGCTGTTCTGAGTCACAGAGATGGTCACATGCTTCATCCTCAAGGGGATGAGTCAGGCAAGTAGGAGATCTGTGCCGAGGGGTGCCCCCTTTGTCCCAGGAGTCAGGGAGAAATGAATCATGAAACTCCTGGAAGCCCAGCAGATGGGTCTTGGCTCCTATGGGAGAAAGCATGGGACAGGGCCAACATGACTGTCCCTATTACACCCCACTTGGGTGGGGGTGGGGATCCTGATTTTTGCATTTGACCCACTTTTTTAGGGAGATGAAGGAGGCAGCAGAGGTCTAAAACCCTAGCCAGTGGCCTGAAGGGCATTGCTTCATCATCTAGTGAGAAGGTGTCCCACCCTGGAGAAAACACTGAAGCTGTCTAGGGCATAGCTCTGATCACTTGGAACCATTTCTCACCCCCAGCCTATACACATATCCTCTCTCCACTTTTTTTGATGGGGCAGTGAGGGTTAAGTGACTTGTCCAGGGTCACACAGCTAGTAAGTGTCAAGTGTCTGAGGCCAGAGTTGAACTCAGTTCCTCTTGAATGCAGGACTGGTGCTCTATCCACTATGCCACCTAGCTGCCTCCCCCCTTCCCTACTTCCAACTCCTATCTTCACTTCCCTCCCACCTTCATCTTCCTCCTTTTTCCTCTTTCTTTATTCAACCTCCTCCCCTTTCCCTCTCCCCTCTTCTCCTTTTTTTCTTCCCTCTTTTCATTTTTCTTCTTTTCTCTTATCTCCTCTTTTCCTCCCTCCTTCCCCTCTGAATTTCCAGGACAGTTGAGGAACAGAAGAGGAACCCATCCCCATTTTCCTGTCTCTCATTTGCTTCCTGTCCTCTCACTGTGGCTAGACATCCTCAGCTTCCTTCCGTCCTCCATTCTGAGCTCCTGCCAGTTACTACATGTTATAAAACTGGTCCGAGCAGAGAGTTCCTGCTGTTCATCTTTTGGTCTTACTGGGTTATAAAAAGAAGGTCACAGTAGAACGATCATTGACTTTAGGGTCTCCTGATCTTGAATTTGAGTCCTGACTTTGCCAACAACTTGTGATCTTGGGCAAATCACTTCATTTTTCTCAGCCTCGGGTAATTTTCTCAGCTTTAAAATAAGTAGGTTATATATATATATATATATATACATAGATAGATAGATAGATATAGATATAGATAGATATCTCTCTATATATATATCAGATTGCTTATCATCTCAGGGAGACTGAAGGGAGCGAGGGAGAGTTACAATTTAGAACTCAAAATTTAAAAAAAAACTAATGAAATAAAATTTTTTTTACATGTAATTGGGTAAAAATAAAATATTAAAGAAAATAAGGAGGTTAGACTAGAAGAACTCTAAATTCTTTTACAACTCTAACATTCTTCTCTTTGGTAAACTACCTATTCCATTTTCATCTCCCCTCAGTACTTTATTCCCTGCTAACCCATCTGAAAAAGCCGAATTGCTATGGTGGTAGTGGGGACTAATGGGCTAATATTTTATCCCTTCCAGGTAAATTTCTTGCATTTTCACAGGGGCCTTCTGGAGACACAGTGATATAACTGAAAGGAATATAACAATTAGACCCTATGCAGCCCCTGAGAACTCTGGCTATGTTGTTCCATGCTACTTTTCCAGGGTATATCGAGGCTGACAACTGTGTAAATCATAGCTTTGGCCAGGGCACATAAATCGCTAATCTAATAGCAAAAGCATTTAATTAGGACACTAAACAATGTGAATGATAACAGGGATCACAAATGGGTACAGCCCACTGGCAAGTGTGATCTATCCCTCTGTTCCATTCATAGTCCAAAGCTTGCCCCTCTATCTCTGCTCAATCCTATGGCTCTGACTGGCAATTTTGCTTTTACTTGTCAGTCAATAAACATTTATTAAGGGGCAGCTAGGTGGCTCAGTGGATAGAACACTGGCCCTGGAGTCAGGAGTACCTGAGTTCAAATCTGACCTCAGACACTTAACACTTACTAGCAGTGTCACTTAATCCCAATTGCCTCACTAAAACAAAACAAAACAAAACATTTATTAAGATTCTACTGTGCTAAGTGCTGGGGATAAAAAAAAAAAGAAACAAAAACCCCACCCCTGTACTTGCCCACAAGGAGCTAACAGTTTAACCAGGAAGACAACAAATAGACAAATATGTACAACCAAGCTAAACCCTGGTACTCTTCATAACACTCCCTACTAGTTGACATCCTTGCTTGATGATACCACCAATCTTGAACCAGGCCTACCACCTTCTGGGAAGCCATCAGCAGACTTGCCAGATTGACTTCCTAAGGGACAGGCCTGACTATTTCACCCCACCCTCTTTACATAGCTAGGTAGTGAATGGAGAGAAGAGTAGGCTGAGAGTTAGAAAAAGTTGAATTCAAATATAATCCTCGGACACTTAACTCGCTGTGTGACCCTAAGCATATCACTTCACCTCTGTCTGCCTCAGTTTCCTCAACTGTAAAATGGAGATGATAATAGCACCCACCTCCCAGGGTTGTTGTTAGGGTTAAATGAGATAATAATTGTAAAGTGCTTAGCAAAAGGGCCCGGCCCAATTTAATAAATTCTTGTTCCCTGCCTTCCCTTCTTCAAGAAGCTTTGGTGGCTTCCCATTGCCACTATGACAAGATACAAACCCCTCTATTTAGCATTTAAAATGTTGAATAATCTGCCTCTGTCTTATTTTTCTTGTCCAATTTCACACTATTCTCCCTCACACTCTACATTCTAGCCAAACTCATCTACTGACTGTTCCCTATACATAATATGTCATCTCCCACCTTGATACATTTGCACAGGTTGTGCCCCATGCCTGGAGTGCTCTCCATTCTCACCTCTGCCTCTTGGAATATCTAGGTCTTTTTAATTTTTTTATTTTCGTGGGACAATGAGGGTTAAGTGACTTGCCCAGGGTCACACAGCTAGTAAGTGTCAGGTGTCTGAGGCTGGATTTGAACTCAGGTCCTCCTGAATCTCAGGCCAGTGTGTTATCCACTGTGCCACCTAACTGCCCCATCTAAGTCTTTTTTTCCCCTTTTTTTTGGCAGCGCAATGAGGGTCAAGTGACTTGCCCAGGGTCACACAGCCAGCAAGTGTCAAGTGTCTGAGGCCCGATTTGAACTCAGGTCTTCCTAAATCCAAGGCCAGTGCTCTATCCACTGTGCCATCTAGCTGCCCCTCAGCTATGTCTTTTTAAGGCTGGGCTTGAAAGCCATTTCCCAGCAGGGGTGGGGGTGGGGGTGGGAGGCTTGCATTCTCCTCCCCACCCTGGCTAGTGCTCTCCTGGCTCCTCTTTTCACCCTTTCCTTTGAGTCACTTATCTGTGTATGTGTTGTTTCCTCCAGTAGAATGTAAGCTCCCTGAGGACAGGAACTATTTCATTTTTACCTTTGCACAGGGCCTAGCACAGTGACTGGGACATAACAGAGGGCAAGTCATTTAACCTTCGTTGCCCTGCAAAACAATAACAACAACAAAAGTTCATTTAATTGAAATGAATTGAATGTAATCCAGGGAATTTCCTCCAGTGATCAATGTTCTATTTGCTCCAGACATCAATAGTAACTGAAATCCTTCAGGACTTTTCTCCTTGGTCATGAATACTGCAGGAATAATGGAAATAATAGGGGCAGCTAGGTGGCACAGTAGACAAAGCATTGGCCCTGGATTCGAAAGGACCTGAGTTCAAATCCAGCCTCAGACACTTGACACTAGCTGTGTGACCCTGGGCAAGTCACTTAACTCCCATTGCCCCACAAAAAAAAAAAAGGAAAGAAAAGAAAAAAAGAAAGAAATAGGAAAAAAAAGGAAATAATAGAATTTCAGATATGGTGGCAGACCTGTCAGGGAAAAGATCTTTGAGTAAAGGGACCTTTCTGTGCCTCTCATGTCATACCATTTAGATGACTACCAGTTTTCCTAGGAGTTGGACTTCTTGTTGCTACGGCAGCAGTAATATAATAACCTACATTTAGAGAGTATATTAAGGCTTACAGAATGTTTCCCTCACATGTCTATAAGGAAACCCATTTTACAGATGAGAAAACTGAATAAGAAAGAGGTTCAGTATCTGGTTCTGAATCACATAGCAAGGGAGTAATGTCTGGTCACTCATCCTTAATATATCAGGTAGCCTAGGTACAGTAGGTAGATAGAAACCTCTCACTGGTATAGCAGGTTGAGGGTTCTGGGCCAGGAGCCAGAGGACTGGGGCATGATGTCAAGGAAATGGATTGAGGTTAAAGAGAGGCAGAAGACCTGAATGTTTGTTTTGCTGCCTGTGTGGAGGAGTAAAGCAAAGCCACCCCCAACTATGTAATTTTCCTGGTTATTCTAGATTTATAAATAATTGTTCTGATATGCAAAGACTGTCAGTCCTTATCAGAGTGAATAGATAAAAGGATTGGGGATTCTAGCTAACCTCAATTGGATCCTAGAGAAACTAAAGACCATGGTAGACTTGTATGAACTGAAGAAGAGTGAAAAGAGCAGAACCAGGAAAACAATATCTAATCAAAATAACACTGTAAAATCAAATTTGAATGGTGTAGGAACTCTGGTCCACACAATGACCAGCCATGAATGCAGAGGGCCAGGGATGAAGCATGATGCCTACCTCCTGACAGAGGGGTAGAATGAGAGACCTCTATTTTTTTTAACTTGGTCATTGTGGGAGTTTATTTTTTGTCTTAAATTTTTTTTTTAATTTCTGAATGTTATGCTACTGTGTTATAAGAAATGATGAGCAGGATGCTTTCAGAAACACCTGGAAAGACTTACATGGACTGATGCAAAATGAAGTGAGCAGAACCAGGAAAACATTGTACATGGTAACAGCAATATTGTGTGATGATCAACTGTGAATGACTTAGCTATTCTCAGCAATACAAGGTTCCAAGGCAATTCCAAAGTATTCATGATGGAAAATGCTATTCACATCCAGAGAAAGAACCGATGGAATCTGAATGCTGATTGAAGTGTACTATTTTTCACTTTTTGTGCATGTTTTTTAAAATCTGTTTTCTTTCACAGCATGACTCATATGGAAATATGTTTTGCATGATTGCATATTTATATAACCTATGTGAAATTGCTTGTTGTCTCAGAGAGAGGGAGAGAGAATTTGGAATTCAATTTTTTAAAAAGAATGTTAAAATTAGTTTTACACGTAATTGGGAAAAATAAAATATTTTAAAAGAATTCTGAACTTAAAAATCATTTCAACATTTCCATATAAATAGCAGAACACAAAAGAGGATTGTATATTAAATTGTCACTTTATTTCATATGACTTGCTTTTAAAAAGTATATAATAAATTTTGTGTTACTTTCAAAACTATCCAACTTGTCTGTTTTCCTTCTGAACTTCCTTCTTTTCCTTTTTTGTACATAAAAATAAAAAAGGTTCAATGACTTCTTTTTAGCATGACTATTGCTAATTCCTCTCCCTCCAGCCTATCTAAGTCTTTATCATTGATAACTAACATAAAAAGAAAATCTTGTAACAAATAAACACACTTGAGCAAAATAAATTTACAAAGTGTCCACTCGAAGTCCTTCCAGTCATCTCCTTGTCAGGAGGGGTTGCACGCTTCATCAAAGACACTGTAGAAACATGGTTGGTCATTACACTGATCAGAATTCTTAAATCTTTCTCAGTTGCTCTTCTTTATAATGTTGCCATAGTTTGCATTGCTTTTTTTGTTTTTCTCACTTCACTAAGTATCAGTTCACATTACCCAGGAAACTCTGAAGTCATTTCTCTTTGATCATTTCTGATGGAACAATAATACTCCATAGCATTTATGTGCTATCATTTGTTTAGATTCAAGCCCTTGCCTTCCCTTGCTTCCCCTTTCTTCCTTTTTTATCTCAACTTCAAAATCAGGCAATTTGTTTTCCTTTTTTAATATTCATTCCTCTGTATTATCTTCTTTTAATATCCTCCCTCTACCCCACCCTCTTTTTGCTTCTATTTCTAAGATCTATCAAAATACCATGTATAAATATTGTTTGTTCAGTAGTGTTTGACTCTTTGTGACCCTATGACCATACTGTCCATTGGGTTTTCTTGGCAAGGATACTGGAGTGGTTTGCCATTTCTTTCTCCAGCTCATTTTACAGAAGAGGAAACTGAGGCAAACAGGGTGAAGTGACTTGCCCAGTGTTACACATCTAATAAAGGGCAGATTTGAACTGTCTTTCTGACTTGAGCCATCTAGCTGCCCCTTACATATTATATGTACATGGTATGCTTAATAAATCATTGACTTTAAATGAAAAGGGAAGCTCAAGAAACTTCATTGGCTCACTATTGCCTCTGGGGTAAAACAGAGGGTGTTCTAAAAATCTTAGTTCAGTTTTTTTTTTCTGATAAAAGTATTTTATTTTTTTCCAGTTATATGTAAAAATAGTTCTCAACATTTGTTTATACAAGCTTTCCAATTTTGGATTTTTCTCCCTCCCTCCTCCCTCCCCTAGACAGCCAGTAATCTGATATAGGTGTTTTATATATATATATATATATATATATATATATATATATATATATATATATATGTGTGTGTGTGTGTGTGTATGTATATAGATATATATATGTGTGTGTATATGTATGTATATATATGTGTGTGTGTATATATATGTATATATATATATAAAACATTAAACATATTTCTGCATCAGTCATGTTATAAGAGAATAATCAGAACAATGAGGAAAAACCTCAAAATAGAAAAACAACAGCACCAAAACCAAAAGAAATAGTATGGTTCAATCAGCATCTATTCTCCACAGTTCTTATTTTTTTTCCTGTATTTTTTCTGTATTTGGAGATCCCCTTCCATCATGAGTCCCCTGGAACTCTTCTGTACCATTGCACTGGTGAGAAGAATATAGTCCATCACAGTAGATCAACATACAATGTTGATGATACTGTGTACAATGTTCTTCTGGTTCTGCTCATCTCACTCATCATCAGTTCACGCAAGTCCTTTCAGGTTTCTCTGAACTCCTCCTGCCCATTGTTTCTTACAGGACAATAGAATTCCATTACATTCATATACCATGACTTGTTCAGCCATTCCCCAATTGATGGGCAACCCCTCAATTTCCAATTCCTTGCCACCACAAAAAGAGCAGCTATAAATATTTTTGTACATGTGGGTCCCTTTCCCTTTTTTATGATCTCTTTGGGAAAAAGACCCAAAAGTGGTATTTTTGGGTCAAAGGGTATGCACAGCTTTATAGCCCTTTGGACATAATTCCAGATTGCTCTCCAGAATGGTTGGATCAGTTCACAGCTCCACCAACAATGCGTTAGTGTTCCAATTTTCCCATGGCTTCTCCAATGTTCATTATTTTCCTTTTTTGTCATATTAGCCAATCTGATGGGTGTCAGGTGGTACCTCAGAGTTGTTTTAATTTGCATCTCTCTAATCAATAGTGATTTAGAGCATTTTTTCATATGGGAATAGATAGCTTTGATTTCTTCATCAGAAAACTGCCTGTTCATATCCTTTGACCATTTTTCAATTGGGGAATGCCTTGGATTCTTATAAATTTGATTTAGTTCCCTATATATTTTAGAAATAAGACCTTTATCAGAAGTACTGGCCATAAAAATTGTTTCCCAGATTTCTGCATCCTTTCTAATTTTGGATGCATTGCTTCTGTTTGTACAAAACCTTTCGAAATTTAATGTAATTTAGTTTAGTTTTAAGCTAATAACTTAATAAATTAATAGCATAAAACTGCAGTAAAACTTTTGGGACACTTTGTATAAACTCAGGTTGTCATCAAAAGCCTTTCACAATATTGCTCCAACCTTTTTTCCTCCAGACAGATATATATGTATGTATATAGATATATGTATGTGTCTATATGTTTATGTGTATACACATACATATGTATATTAGGAATATATAAGTGTGTGCATATATGTATGAATATATATGTATATGTGTGTTTATATATATTCCTAACTTATAGAACCTACATTATCTCTAAACACATTTTTGCAGAGGTTGTCACCTAGTAGGAATGCTCTTCCTCCTCAGTGATCTCACCTTCCTTTAAAGCACCCAGCAGGTGCCACTTCCTACAGAGGCCTTTCTTGTTCTCCTCAGTCTCTGAAATTATTTTCTATTCTCTGTATATATTTTGTAATACAGAAAGGAAGATGGATACAGTGTAAAGAGCACTGGATTTAGGGTCAAAAGACAAATTCCAATACTGTCTCTCTGACCCAGGCAAGTAATTTCATCTCTCTGGGCCTCAGTTTCTCCATCTATAAAATGAGAGTGGGTTTAGATGGCTTCTAAGGTCCCTCTCCCTTAAAATTTATTATATATATTATATTATAGGACAGTGTGTGTGTGTGTGTGTGATATAGCACATAGATGCTATGGAGTATTATTGTTCCATCGGGGATGAGGATATGTTCAAAGAAGTAGAGAAAAAAAACTACCCACATCATGGCAACAATGTATATCCCTGTTTTGTCATATGTATGTGTATATATATATATATATACACACACACATACGCACACATATATATACACACAAACATATATGTATATGTGTATGTATATATACACACATGTTGTTTTTGCTTCTTGAATCCAGGGACTTTCATTTTTGTTTCTTCAATGCCTAGGGTAACTCCTGGCATACAATTGACATTGAACAAACACTTGATGAATAGAATTTTTAAAAAAGCTCAAGTTTTAGTGGCTCCCTATGGCTGCTACGGTAAGATTCTAACTTTCTCGGGGCCTATGAAAGTGCTTGTGTACATGGGTAAAAACAAACATAGAGACTTACCTGTTGAGTTGTTCCATGTATTTTCAATATGTTTGTGTCCAGTTTTATGTAGCATGAGACACTCGCATGACACTAAAGTAAGTGCATATATATTTGATATGTTGATACTCAGAATTGCTTTGTGAAGTAAATCAAGGCAGGATAATTCTCGTTTTTTGGATGAGGAAGTCTTTGGAAAAGAGTCCTGGAATAAAAACTGGGCCTCAGGTTTTGTTCCCAGCTCTGATTCTCTTTTTTTTTTTTGGCGAGGCAATTGGGGTTAAGTGACTTGCTCAGGGTCACACAGCTAGTAAGTGTTAAATGTCTGAGGCTGGATTTGAACTCAGGTCCTCCTGACTCCAGGGCCGGTGCTCTATCCACTGTGCCATCTAGCTGCCTTCCGAGCTCTGATTCTTATAACTGCGTGTGACTTTGTCAACATAGGTCTCAGTTTCCTCATCTGTCAAATGGGGCTAACTACAGCTGAGTGACTTTCCCTGGGTCACACAGCTAGCAAGTGCTAAAACTAGGATTAGAGCCCAGGTCCCCAGACTCCTTATTTTTTTTGGACACGGCCAATGTGGGAATTTGTTTAGCTTGACTATGCATATTTGGTACAAGAATTTTTTCCTTCTTTTTTAAGTTGTGTGGGGGAAATGGGAGGGAGAGAAGGTAGATTTAAGGACTTTTGACTATGCTGGCATTCCGAAAACAGACTCAACCCAAAGAGGGGCCTCTTGAACATTTCTGAGCTCTAAAACAGAACTCATTTCATGCATGTTTTTGTCTTTCTATTTACACTGTGGGCTCTTTCTCTCTGCCCCTCCCCCAAAACACATACCCAGAGCCTCAACATAGAGCTCTCTATTCTGCCTGTTCATTGAATTGCTGACCCACTGACCTCAGGGTTCCAGGAAAGAGGGCAGGGAGAGGAACAAGGAAGGGAGATAGGGAAATAGAATAGATATGATTAGAAATAGGGGGAGAAAGGAAGAGGGACAAGGACTTGAGAAATAAAAGGAGAGAGTGGAGAGTTAAGTCAAGAAATATTTATTAAGCACCTACTGTGTACCTGACACTGTGCTAAGTGCTGTGGATAAAAAGAAAGGCAAAACCCCCAAATTAAAAAAACAAAACAAAACACAGTGCCTTCTTTTAAGGAGCTCACAATCTAATGGGGGAGATAACACACTAACAACTATGTACAGACAAGCTATGTAGGGGATGAAACGGACATACCCTCAGAAGGAAGGTGCCAGGGTTAAGGAGGGCAGGAAAGGACTTCTTGTAGGTGAGACGTTAGTCAAGACTTGAAGGAAGCCAGAGAAGCTGGGATGGGGAGCAGGGAGAGCATTCCAGCCAGAGGAAATGCCTGGAGTTGGGAGATGTGAGGAATGGTAAGGAGGCCTGAGACACTGGATCACAGACTATGGGGAGAAGAGACAGATATAAGAAGACAGAAAAGGTAGGAATATCAACAGCAAGCATTTATATAATACTTTGGGGGCATCCAGGTGGCACAGCTGGGTCTGGAGTCAGGAAGACCTGAGTTCAAATCCAGCCTCAGACACTTACTAATTGCGTAACCTTGGGCAAGTTACTTAACCCCTTTTGTCTCAGTTTCCTCATCTATAAAATGAGCTGAAGAAGGAAATGGCAAACCACTCTAGTATCTTTGCCAAGAAAACCCCCAAATGGGGTCACAAAGAATTGGACACAACTGAACAATGACAACATATAATACTTTGAGGTTTAGAAAGCCCTTCACAATAACCTTTACAAATTTTTTTTTCACAATAACCTTTAATAAAATCTTTAATTGTTCTGCTAAAACAAACAAAAAGCACTTCACAGATATCTCATTTCATCCTCACAACCCTGGGAGGTGGGTGTTATTATTATCATCATCCTGATTTTGCAGTTGAGGAAACTGAAATAGACAGAAGTGACATGACTTCCCTGGGGGTCACACAGTTGGTAAATATCCAAGGTCACATTTGAACTCAGGTCTTCCTGACTCCAGGTGAAGTGACCTATGCATTGAGTCACCTAGCTGCCACAGATTATGGATAAAATCTTTAGATGGGGAAACCAAGAAAGAAGGAGAGAGAGGACTTGGTAAGGAGAAAAGAAAAGGGGTAGAGAGAAGAGGAAAAAGGAAAAGGGGAAGGAAGGTTAGAATTTAGTGAGGAGGAGATAAAGATGGATATATGTATATATATGTGTGTGTGTGTATGTACATGTATAGATATGTATTTATGTGTATGTGTGTATATGCACACATATATACATAAACACACACACATATGTATACACCTATACATATATATGTATAGATACTGAAAGAGCAGTAAAGAGGAGGAACAGAAGCAGGGTCAGAGATAAGTGTGAGAAAAACCCAGGGGAGTGACATGTGAAAGGACCAGACAAGAGGAATATTATACATGCGTGCCTAACCTCCCACCCCACCCCCTCTAAGCAGTGAAATCCTGGCCCTGGGTCAGTGACTAACTTGGCAGCTATTAGGGAGTATGTGACTCACCCCACAGCTGCCCCTGAGGCCCAAGTCAGCTCATTAGGAGAGACCAGGCCCCAAGAGCTGCTCTGTTGTCTGCTTATTCTGAGGGGTTCTCCTATTCCCCCCTTCCCACATCCTCCTGTGTAACTACTAGGGCTGAGGATATGTCCAAAGAGGAAGAGAAAAAAACCACATGCACACCATGGCAACAATCTACATCTCTGTTTCATTTTAGTCAATCAGAGCTCACCCTTGGCCTGTGCCCCACTCTCACTGGCTGAACTCCCACAATCTCTTCCAGGACTAGGAGACATTTGGGGCCAAAATAGAATTTTTGGTTCCAGAGGAGCGATAATGAAACCTATTTCTCTTTTCTCTAGAGTGGTGGGGTACTACAGGTGCTCAATGTGGTATGCATCACCAGACATGGCCAGTGTATTTTTGCTTAGCTTCTCTATACTTTGTTGTTACATTGGTCCACGAGGAGAGATGGAAGGATATTGGGAAGAGATAGCAATGCTATAACAACAAAAGTATCAAACATTTAAAAAATTGAGGCAACTCACACTGTCCTTTTTTATCTAGCTCAGGTGTCACTTCTTCTACGCTGCCTTCCCTGATACTATCTGTAGATGAAAATGTTCTTTTCCTCAAATTTTCCTAGAATACCTTTTCTGGATTTCTCTTTTGTTCCTCTTCCTTGTATCTTGTTCTCAACCTCCCTAAAATTATTTATGGGCCTGCATTTTCATCTGCTTGGCCTACCCAAGCACAAATCAAAGCAGGGAGGGAGTAGGGATAATTAATTCAGATGGGGGTAACCAATAGACCTCACACTTATTTGTGAGTTAGTGGGGTGGAATGGGCAGATGAGAACAATTTGTTGCAAAGGCCATGAAGGCTGCTGAAGCAGACCCTGTGGAGAACCTAGAGCTTGGTTAGACAATAAAGACACCAAGGTCATACACTACATCCTGGGCCGTCACCAGTCATTTTGACTTTTGTCCTGCCACTGGACTTCAATGACTCTGGAAGAGAGAGGTGAGGCTGATGACTTTGTGCAACTCTGCCTCACTTAAGTCCGATTCACTCACAAGTCAAAACATCACCCCGTGATGTCGTTGCTCTTCTTTGAAAAT
The DNA here is from genome assembly GCF_019393635.1 of Dromiciops gliroides. Taxonomy (NCBI): domain Eukaryota; kingdom Metazoa; phylum Chordata; class Mammalia; order Microbiotheria; family Microbiotheriidae; genus Dromiciops; species Dromiciops gliroides. The sequence continues at coordinate 535,255,326 of NC_057861.1, forward strand.
GAAGGATGGGGGCGGCTAGGTGGCGCAGTGGATAAAGAACCGGCCTTGGATTCAGGAGTACCTGAGTTCAAATCCGGCCTCAGACACTTGACTTACTAGCTGTGTGACCCTGGGCAAGTCACTTAACCCCCATTGCCCAGCAAAAAAAAAAAAAAAAAATGAAGGATGAACAACAACAACAAATGAAGCAACTGAGGTTCAGGGATAGTGATTCTCAGTAAAGATCATCTGCATCATCATGACCTGACTCCCAGTACTACCAATTATCCCCAACTTCTGTCTTTCAGCTTGTCTCAGGGTAAAGAGTCTACTTGGAGTGGTTAAGGGCTGAGGGGGAATAAAAATATTGTTTAAAAGAAATGGGTTTGGGGGCAGTTAGGTGGCGCAGTGGATAAAGCACCAGCCCTGGATTCAGGATGGCCTGAGTTCAAATCCAGCCCCAGACACTTGATACTCACTAGTTGTGTGACCCTGGGCAAGTCACTTAACCCCCATTGCCCCCTCCCCAAAAGTAGTTGATTTGAATGATAAAGGTACATTCCATACCAGGAGTCCCTCACATAGATGAAATCACAAGGCCAACTACTCCCTTCCTCCCACTTAAAAACCAGCAACACCAAAACAACAAACCCCAAAACAATTCATTTGATCCTGACAACAACCCTATGAGTTAGCTAGTATAAATAACTTTACAGATGAGGAAACAGGTACAGAGGGTTGAAGTGATTTATCCAACATCACACAATTAATAAGTGATAGACCCAATCTTGGACTCCAATCTTACCTCCTCTCTCTTGTTTTTCATTCCTATGTGTATATATATGATTATGTCCCTTCTGTGTGCATGTATATATATATATATATATATACACACCTACAAATATTTATTCCCACATACATATACACAAATATGAATATATAAACACATACATACACATGGGGCAGCTGAGTGGCTCAGTGGATAGAGTACTGGCCCTGAAGTCAGGAGGATCTGAGTTCAAATCTCACCTCAGACTCTTACTAGGCCAGGTGACCCTGGGCAAGTCACTTAATGCCAATTGCTTGAAACATCTGGGGCCATTTCTAGTTGTCCTGATGTATATGTATATCTTGCCACTGGACCCAGATGGCTCTGGAGGAGAGAATGAGGCACAACCCTCCCTCACTTAAAATCCAATTCATTGCAAGTCATGACATCACCCCAATGCCACGGTCCTCTTCAGAACGAAGGACAAACAACAAGTACATACACGTATGTACATATACATATACATACATACCTATCCATCATCCATCATCTATTCATCCATCTCTCTCTCTCTCTCTCTCATCTTTGCCCTCTGGGAGTTTACTCTCTGGTTGGGGATATGAGATACAGATATATGAAACATTGAAAGAACTTCATAACATCATCTTGAGTGAATTGTTCCACTGTGTGACACAGACATTCAGAGAAGAGAGAAGGTGATGTGCTCTGGGTTGATCAGGAGGGGCTTCATGGAAGAAATGGGATTTGAGAGCTTGGGTACAGGTAAATAAAGAAGAGCTAACCCATCCCAGGTTAGGAGGGGCACAGGCTGAGCAATGACACAGCATGACATGTCCTGGGGATAGTGAAGAAATGAGTTCACATCTGGGAGAATTTGTCTGATTCACCCTGGATTCAGGGGGATAATTATTGGACTTTTCAAAGTCCCCTTTGGCCTTTAGATTCTTGGCTCTCCTCTCATCTCCTCTCCATACTTCTCCCCTTAGTCTGTGAACATAGCTCAGTTCCTCTTCCCACAGCAACTATCAGATGGAAAGACCAGGGACCCCCAGTAGCAATTAAGCCTTCCACTCAGGTACAGGAGGCCAGTAATCGTTCCTTGGCTTTCCAGTGGCAATTAGTGTCAAGTGTCTCATTAGCAAGAACCATTTTAGAGATAAGGAAAAGCAGAAAAGCAATGAAAAGAGAGAATAGCCCCTTCTCCCCCCTCCCCTAAAAGAGGGGGTTTAATTGCCTAGTGGCCTATGGGGGGACCTACTTCATACCCTTCCAGATTTGCTCAAGGAGAGCCAGGGAAGGAACCCAAGTCCCCAACAATTTGTCAGTCGCATCCCGGCATCCTGGAGATGAGTTTAGTTTGCTGGGGGAAGGGTGCTTAACAATGGGAATCATCTCTCAGAGGTACAGAAACTGACAGCTTTAATTGAAGCTCAGTGGTTCCCTTATCACCTTGAAAGGAGGTCTCTAGTGTGATGTTCCAGAGATCTGTGCTACTCAATATTTTAGCAGTGACCTGGATAAAGGCATGGGTAATATACTTGTCAAATTTGCTTGGACCCCCAAGCTAGGCTGGATCTCTGTTGGATAATAGAGTGACAATCCAATAAGAAACACACAGGCTTGAATGTTGGGGCTGGGCCCAAGAAGATGAATTTCAATAGGGCTAACTCTAAAGCCTTATTATTTGGGATCAGAAAAATCAGCCTCACAGGCACAAAAAAGAGAAGGCATTCCAGATAGAAGTCTGCATGAAAAAGTTCTATGGGCTCCAGAGGCAGGCAGGTCAGTAGAATGGTGGATAGGACCTAGAGTCAAGAAGACCTGAGTTCAAATCCAGCCTCAGACACTTACTAACTGTGTGACTGTGAGCAAGCCACTTAACCTCTGCCTGCCTCAGTTTCCTCAAGTGTAAAATGGGGATAATAATAGCACCTATGTTCCAGAGTATTTGTGAGGTTCAAATGAGATAACATATGTAAAGCACTAAGCATGACAGCTATGTGCAATCATTTTAGAGATAAGAAAAAGCAGAAAAGCAATGGAGAGAGAGAATAGGGGAAGTCAAGAATATATGGTCAAGAATAGGGGAAGTAGGGGGCAGCTAGGTGGCGCAGTGGATAAAGCACCGGCCCTGGATTTAGGAGTACCTGAGTTCAAATCCGGCCTCAGACACTTGACACTTACTAGCTGTGTGACCCTGGGCAAATCACTTAACCCCCATTGCCCCTCAAAAAACAAAAACAAAACAACAACAACAAAAAAAAACCAAAAACAAAAGAATAGGGGAAGTATATTCTACCCTATGGTCATACCACAACTGGAGTATTGGGTTTTGTCACTTTAGGAAGGACATGTAGCTTTTATAATACTTTAGAATTTGTAAAGTACTTTACAAATATTATCTCATTCGATCCTCACAACAACCCCGGGAAGAGGATGTAGATAGGTGCTATTATGACCTCTATATTTACAGCTAGGTGGTGCAGTGGATAGAGCACTGGCCCTGGAGTCAGGAGGACCTGAGTTCAAATCTCACCTCAGACACTTATTAGTTGTGTGACCCTGAGAAAGTCCCTTAACCCCAATTGCCTTAAACATCTGGGGCCATCTCCAGTCATCCTGATCTTTATCTTGCCACTGGACCCAGATGGCTCTGGAGAATAGAGTGAGGCTGGTGACTTTGCATAGCCCTACCTCACTTAAATGTAATTCATTGCAAGCCATGATGGCATCATCTCCCAATGTCATGGTCCTTTTTGAGAATGAAGGACAAACATCAATTTACAGATAAGGAAACTGAGGCAGAGGTTAAATGACTTGCCCAAAGTCACACACATAAGTGTCCAAGAGCGGGTTTGAACTCAGGTCTCATGACTCTAAAACCAGCACTCTGTCAACTGTGCCATCTAGCTGTCACACAAGCTCCTCAGAGTCCACAGGGATATTACTATGTTTATTTGTTTTGGTTTTTTGGGAGAGTTTTGCAGGGAAATGAGGGTTAAGTGACTTGCCCAGGGTCACACAGCTACTAAGTATCAAGTGTAAGAGGCTGGCTTTGAACACAGGTCCTCCTGAATCCAGGGCCTGCGCTTTATCCACTGAGCCACCTAGCTGCCCCTAGGGCTATTACTATGGTGAGGAGCTCCAGGAGGGCTGGTTGAAGGAAATGGGGAAAATTTGATTTATTCTGCTTGTTCCCCTGGGGATGGAATGAGGAGTAAAGGCAGAGGTTTCAGAGAGATAGATTTAGGCTCGGTGGGAAGAATAGCTTCCTAACAAAGCTATTCAAAAGTGAGATGGATTGCTTGGGGAGGTATAGGGTGAAAGCTGGAAATTTCCAAGCCAAGGCTGAGGGGCCTCATGTTGGGGGTGTTGCCGAAGGGATTTTTGTTCATCTAGAGAGAGGAATGGATGACCCTCGGGGTCCCTTCTAACTCTGAGATTGATTCTCTAACTCACTTAAGGTGGACAGGACAGTGAGTGACTCATGGTGTGGAAAAGTCTTGGGCTGGCATCAGTTTAAAGCCCGTGACTAAATAATCTCTAAATTTCCTTCTCATTCTTTATCCTCTAAGTCAGGCCTGGGATTCAGGCTTGTAGCATTGTCTCTGCCCTGGGAGGTTCAGTTGGCCCAGTGCCTGCTGGCTCCATTCCAAAGACCCTAATTGGGAGACAAGAAGGAAGTTCCTGTTGCTTCTTAAAGACCGTCGTTTGTTTCTTTGGGTTAAGCCGGTCACTTTCCACTTTTAAAATATGAATGCCCCCTGAGAAGAGGAAATAGGCCTTAAATCCCTAACACCTTAATGTGAAGGAACACAGGGGATCTAAACCGGAAGTACAGGGACGAAAGGAGAGCATGGAGTTTACCAGGAGGGAATCGAATCAACCCTCTGAGGCAAACCTCACAATTTTCCCTCAGACCTGCTGGAAGGAGGGTCAATCCCAAGTCTTTTTTCATTCAACCCTCTCCTATTCCTCTCTCCCTCAACTCTCTTTCTTTTCCTTCTTTCTCTTCTTCCCTCTTTTTCTCCCCTTCTCTCTTCTGTCTCTCCACTCCCCCTTTCTCTTCCCCTTTCCTTCTTCATTTTCCCTTCCCCTCTCCTTTCCCCTTCCCCTTTTCCTCTTCCTTTTTCCCCCCCTCTTTCCCCTCTCCCTCTTTCCCTTTCCTCCTCTTTTCTCCTTCCTATTTCTCCTTTCTTTTTTTGTGTGTGCGTGTGGGGGGCAATGAGGTTTAAGTGACTTGCCCAGGGTCACACAGCTGGTAAGTGTCAAGTGTCTGAGGCCGAATTTGAATTCAGGTCCTCCTGAATCCAATGCCGGTGCTTTATCCACTGTGCTACCTAGTTGCCCCCTTTCCTCCTCTTTTATCCCTTCTGTCTCTTCTTCATCCTTTCCCCTCTTTTTGCTTTTCTTTCTCCTTTTTTCCCCTTCCTTTCTTCCCTCTCCTTCTCCCCTTTCCTTTCTCTCTCCCTTCTCCCCTCTCCAGTCCTCTCTCTTCTTCTCAGAATCACAGAATCTTTAGAGTTGGAAAAGGCACCTCAGAGATCACCTAGGCCAATTTGTAAATAAACAGAAATCCCCTCTAACATCCCTGACCAGTCCAGCCTCCACTTGAAGACCTCCAGGGAAGTCCTTCTCCCTTCCTCCTCTCCTCCATCGAAAATTCTTGCCCATTTCCTTGGCCTGGGTCCCAGTCCCTATTCTAGTGACAATCGATTTGTCACTTCAAATACCCACAATGGTTCGTTGGGGAGAAAATAGGCCAAGATGAACACTCAAGCACTCCCAGGAGCCACTCGATTTTGGCCTCTCTTCTCTGGCTCTTTATTGTAGGTCAGTCTCCTGTTCAGTAGGGGACTTGCTGAGAGAAGCGGCTCCCTGGGGTCTGTCTGAGGAGGAGGATTTGATCCTGCTGACTCCCCCGAGGAACTTTTATAGCACAAACTGATATCCTCAATCTGCCCCGTGTGCTGATAATGCTTCTTCTAGTCCCTGCAGGACAAGGTCTGTTTTTGCCTTTCTTTGTACCTTTGGTTTCAGAACAATGCCAGGCATACAGTAAACACTTAATAAATGTTTATTGACTGACTGTTGAGTTATTAATGGCCACAGGCAGATATGGGAGAATGTAATAACTGAAGCTGCTTTTGCAGTGGTGTTTTTCAGCCTTACCAACTCTTAAGGGGGGATATCTGGGACTGGGGAGGTCCTGGCCTTCTGTGAGGACACCTAGGCCCTGGGCACCTGGTGTATCAACCTTGAACTTCAAGCAAGGCAGGTAAGAAAATGGGGGAGGGGGCAAGGGTTGCTATGGAGCCCAGAGCTTTCACCCGAATTGATGTAATCAGCACGACCTGCTTACTCAGAACAAAAGACGTCCAGGTTTCATTTTCAGTTTCCAGGGATAGGCAGTCAGCTTCGACCTTTGGACACCTGTCTGACTGGAATCCAGGGTGAGATGAGGACCTTGTGGGCAGAGGCCGCTCCCTGTAGACCTTCTTCTCTTCCCCAGTGGTCTGGTCCCATTTCTTGATGGGCATGAATGTGCTTGCTGTTCTTTTCCACTGATCCTCATGAAGGTATTAAGAGAGAGAGCAGGAAGGGCCTGATTTTTAATCAGTATCAACTAGCTTTGATTATTACTTGCAAAGCACTTTGAATACATTATCTCACTCAATTCTCAACAACCCTGTGAGCCTGGTACCATCTTTCTGGCCATTAGGCAGGAACTGAAGCTCAGAGAGATTAAGGGACTTGTTTCCCTGTCATTTACCTATTAGGTGCTGGTGATGATATTCAAACCCAGGTCTTCTTGACTTTAAGTCAATGGGCAACAAAACGCAGGGCAAATATAGCAGATAATATTGGTAATTTATTTGGCGGGGGGGGGGGGGGGGGGGCAGGGTGACTTGCCAAGTGTCGCAAGGCTAGTAAGTGTCTGAGGTGAGAATTGAACTCTTGACTCCAGGACCAGTACTCTATCTAATGTACCCCCTAGCTTCCCCTGGTAATAACTTTTTTTTTTTGTGGGGCAACACAGGGTCACACAGCTAGTAAGTGTCAAATGTCTGAGGTTGGATTTGAACTCAGGTCCTCCTGAATCCAGGGCTGGTGTTTTATCCTCTACACCACCTAGCTGCCCCCTGGTAATAACTCATTATTTATTTATTTATTTATTTATTTATTTATTTATTTATTTATTTATTTATTTATTTATTTATTTATTTATTTATTTTTGGCACGGCAATGGGGGTTAAGTGACTTGCCCAGGGTCACACAGCTAGTAGGTGTCAAGTGTCTGAGGTTGGATTTGAACTCAGGTCCTCCTGAATCCAGGGACGGTGCTTTATCCACTGTGCCACCTAGCTGCCCCTTGGTAATAACTTTTTTAAAATACATGCCTTTCTTCCTTTATTGCTAACCTGCTAAAGTATAAAGTTGCAGTTATTCATAATTATCTGATGCAGAGGCTAAAATTCTGAACATGGAGCCAAACACTCGAATTCAAATCCTGCCTCAGGTTCTTACTAGCTGGGTGACCCTGGGCAAGTCATTTAACTACTCTGAGTCTTAGTTGTTCTCTTCTATAAAATGGGGCTTTAAAAATGTTTGTAATACCTATATTACAGGTTTGATATGAGGCTCAAGAGAGAAAATATATGTAAAGCAAAGGCTTTGTAAGAGATGTGGTGCAGTGGGTTATTAGCTGTATGACTTTAGGCAAGTTACTGGACCTCACAGCTTCAGTTTCCTCATTTATAAAATGGGGATAGTAATAGGATCTCCCTTGCCTGTTGTTTTGAGGATCAGAGGAGACACACGGATTATAAGTAGCAGAGTTGAAGCTTGAACCCAATTCTACTGACTCTAAGTTCAGTTCTTCAAAAGTCAGAATATGCTACACAATGCTTGGATCTTTTGGTACTTCATTTGCAGGACATATGTGTTCATCTTATTCAGTCATTTCAGTTGTGTCCAACTCTTTGTGATTGTATTTGGAGTTTTCTTGGCAAAGCTCCTGGAGTGGCTTGTCATTTCCTTCTCCAGCTCATTTTACAGATGAGGAAACTGAGGCAAGCAGGTTGAAGTGACTTGCCCAGGATTACATAGCTAATAAGTGTCTGAGGCCAGATTTGAACTCAGGAAGATGAGTCTTCCTGACTCTAGTCCTGGCATTCTATCCATTGTGCCCCTGACCTACCCTAGGTTTAGGCCTTAAAGAAAAAAATAAACCTGGATGATCATTAGGATTTTACAAAACAAGCCATCTTATAGGTAAAATTATATCAGAGTGACAGAGAAATCATTCTTTTATATATTGCAATCTTGTCAATTTCTTTTAGGCTACAAAAATAGATAGATCCATACTTCCTTTAACATCATAAAAGCTGAACAAACTTAAACAGTCATAATCTCATATATCCCCTAAGGAAACACACTTCATCAAATAAACTCTGTAGGGTAAATTAAGTCAGGTTACAGATTAATTTACATTTAGAGGGTTCATAAATAGACTAGAAGAGGGAGAAGGAATTTCCATGTGGCTAAAGAGTTAGAAACAGTTGAGAATCTTCCTTTGGCTTTTTATCTAAGGAATGCTTAAGACCTTAAGTACATCCCATGAGACAGGTTTTTGGTCAAATAAAGTTAATATTAAGAGAAAACAGGCTTTTTGTTAGTCAAAAATTGTAGGAGGAATAAAAGGAAATCAAGAATAAAAATTCCCATTATAACGTCCAAAAATATGTCTCAATGGGCACCATTAATCCATCACCTCCCTGCCAGGAGGTAGGTAGCAGATTCTGGAAGTAACAAGCTCTTCAACCTTGTGCCCAATGAAGCCATCCTTGGAGACAACCATGAGTAAAATGAGAACCAAGGCAGCACCATTTAATTGCAGTGACTCAACACCAGCAGGGAACCATGGCCCACGAAGACCGATCATCACAGGCTGAGCCTTATGGGAACAATTCAATGATGACACTGGAAAACATCAGTGGTCCTGCCTCTTTGGAGGTATAAATTGTCCCTCCATGAATATGTTCAGCTTACATGTTTCCTTTGCGTATTTCTCATTACACACTTTGTCTATATATTTCTCGTCCAACCTAACCTCACTTTACAGATGAAAAGATTGAGGCCTACAGAGATTAAGTGACTTGCCCAAGGGGTAGGCAGCAGAGGTGGGAACACTTGGCTCTGAGGGAATAAGGCTTGGGACAAGCATGAGGACAGTAGGTTCATCATAGGATTTAGAACTAGAAGGAAACAGATTATCTGTTCAAACTTCCTTTCTCCCCTTCCCTCTCTCTCTTTTTTTTTTTTTTGGTGAGGCAGTTGGGGTTAAGTGACTTGCCCAGGGTCACACAGCTAGTAAGTGTCGAGTGTCTGAGGCCAGATTTGAACTCAGGTTCTCCTGACTCCAGGGCCAGTACTTTATCCACTGTGACACCTAGCTGCCCCCCCCAACCCCCCCGCCCCTTCCCTCTTTCTACAGATGATGAAATGGAGTCTCAGAGATTCTGACTTCAAATCTCTTTCTTATGGGGAAGCAGGACAGCAGGAAGTGTGTGTGTGTGTGTGTGTGTGTGTGTGTGTTGCGGCAGATATTGTTAAATGTAGTCAATGACTAAGGATAGATAGTTCAAGGAGAGAACCCCAGTTGGGGCTCAGTGCTTGGGAAGTAGGGATGGGTTTTGCTGCAGGAAGGGAAGAACATTCTGGACCTTGAGTTCAACTCTCCTCCAAGTTGCTGATTCATTGTTCCTAGCACAGAATGTGTTTGACCTTGGTGTGATGAGTCAACCTACAAGTACACCCTTTTGTACCACAAATATGAATGTAGTTAAAAATCTGCCTATTGGGGGCAGCTAGGTGGCACAGTGGATAAAGCACCGGCATTGGATTCAGGAGGACCTCAGTTCAAATCCAGCCTCAGACACTTGACACTTACTAGCTGTATGACCCTGGGCAAGTCACTTAATCCCCATTGCCCCACAAAACAAGCAAACAAAAAGCTGTCTATTGGGCTATTGAGATGAGGCAGGAGAGCATATAAATAAATATATGTGTGCATAGTTTATATAAATGTGTGTACACATGCATATGCCTATATATATGTATACCCCCAAACATGTGCATGTACAAATATGTCTATATGTAGGTTATTTATCACTTACATAATAATACATATATTATTATCACAGCTCTTTGAGGATCGTCGAGTTATAGATTTAGAGCTGGAAGGGACCTTAGGGGTCCAGGGGTCCAACTCCTTTATTTTACAGTTGAGGAAACTGAGCATGGCAGAGGTTAAGTGACTTGCCCCAGGTCACCCTGTTACAAGTTAAGGTTTACCAAGCAATTTTCCTTGCAATAACCCTATGAGGGGAGCAGTACAAGTACTGTTACCTCTATTTTACACAGGAGGAAAGAGGCTCAGAGACAGTTGAAGCACTTTTCTCAAGGTCATAGAGTCAGTAAATGTCAGAGTCAGGATTTGAACCCAGATCTCCTGACTCCAGGATCAGCACTTCATACCAGGCTGCTGTTTGATTACCTTTTGTGACCCTGGGCAACCTGCTTCCTCTTTCTGGGCCCCACTTTCCTTATCTAGACAATGAGGAAGGTGCCAGTTGGATTTGTGGCTGTGCTTAATAGTGGGAGCTTGGGTAACTTCTCCTATACTGTCTCCTCTTCAATAAAATGATGACGTTGATAATGAAGGTGCCATCCCATTGTGAGGATCAAATGAGGTAATGAAGGCTCTCTATGTTGTAAATCTACAGGTAGAGGCTGACAGGTGTAAGAAGGGGATTGAGACCCCAAAAGGAGAAAAAGACCTATTTGTACAAAAATATTTATAGCAGCTCTTTTTGTAGTGACTAAGAATTGGAAATCAAGGGAATGCCCATCAATTGGGAAATGGCTAAACAAGCTGTGGTATATGATGGTGATGGAATATTATTGTGCCCTAAGAAATGACAAGTAGGATGATTTCAGAAAGACTTATAAGACCTGATGTATAGTGAAGTGAGCAGAACCAGGAGAAGGTTGTGCATATGACAGCAATATTGTTTGCTGAAAACTGTGAATGACTTAACTATTCTCAACAATACAATGATCCAAGACAATTTCAAAGGACTATTGATAAAACATGTTATCCAGGGGCAGCTAGGTGGCACAGTGGATAGAACACTGGCCCTGAAGTCAGGAGGACTTGAGTTCAAATCCAGCCTCAGACACTTAACACTTACTAGCTGTGTGACCCTGGGCAAGTCACTTAACCCCATTGCCCCGTTAAAAAATAAAATAAAATAAAATAAAAAGGGGATTGAGAGTTGGCCTCAGAATCAGGAAGACCTGGGCTCAAGTCCTGCTCCTGACAAATTTGGGCATATATGCTGAAAGAACCTTAAGAGATCATTCAGCCTAGTCATCTCATTTTTAATAATTATTTTTTAGCTGACCTGTTCTCTCATTGGCATATTCTCCATTGAAGAAACTTCCTCTATCAACCCAACTCAGCAAATTATTCCATTGGAATGTATGTCCTGGAGGATGGAGACTTTCGGTCATAGTTAAATAGTGCAGTGCATAGAGTCAGAAAGATCTGAGTCCAAATCCAGCCTCATACCCTCACTAGCAATGTGACTGTGGGCAAGTCATTTAACTTCTGCTCAAGTTTTTTCATCTGTAAAATGGGACAGCTAGGTGGAACAGTGGATAGAGTTCTGGACCCAGAGTCAGGAAGACTCATCTTCCTGAGTTTAAATCTGGCCTGGGACACTAATTAGCTGTGATATCCTGGGCAAGTTACTTCACCCTATTTGCTTCAGTTTCTTCATCTGGAAAATGAGCTGAAGAAGGAAATGGTAGCTTTGCCAAGAAAACCCCAAATAGGGTGACGAAGAGATAGACACATCTGAAAAGACTGAACAACAATAAAATGGGGGAAATAGTAGCACCCACCTCCCAGGGTTGTTGTGAGGATCAAATGAGATAATATTTGTGAAGTGTCTTGCAAATCTTAAAAGGCATATAAATGTCAGCTATTATGATTATCAGTAATAATGATAATTATTATTTATCTTTCAGCACCCCCAGGCAACTATCTAATTCTATAAATTGCAGTCAGTCAATCACACAATCAACAAGCATTTAATAGGTACTTACAATACGTGGGGCACTGTGTTAAGTGCTGAGAATACAAAGAAAGGCCAAAAAAAGAGGAAAAAAAAAATCCCCTTCTTCCAGGAACAAATATTCTGATGGAATGAGTTGCTGAGTTGAATCGACAGAGGAAATTTCTTCACTGGGAAATAAGCCCATGAAATCACAGATCTGGGTAAAAGAAATTATTATTATTTTTAACAATGAGAGGATTGGACTGGATGATTTCTAAGGTTCTTTTATCTCTAAATGTCATGATTCTATCATTTTCAGAAGGAGACACAAAGAAACCTAACCTATGCAGACCAAACCAGACAAAGTCTTAGCTAAAACACCAGCTCTGTATGGACATACCAAGTACGGATGACTGGGGGGGTCAGATACTTCTAGGTACCAGATTTCTCAGGATCCTAGCATTACGGATCTCTTGTGGGAAGGGTTTACAGGGGCCTTTGTTGCTTGACATAAGATCTTAGGATCATGATTTGATGCTGGAAGGGAACATAGAGGTCATATAGAGCAGTGGTGTTAAACTCAAATAGACACGGAACTGTACATAAGGATCCTTACAGGTCTCACATTGACTTAGAAAACTGTGTATTTATTGTTGTTCAGCTGTGTTTGACTTATTGTGACCTGATTTGGGGTTATTTTAGCAAAGACACTGGAGTGGTTTGCCATTTCCTTCTCCAGCTCTTTTTTTTTTTTTTTTGGTGAGGCAATTGGGGTGAAGTGAACTTGCCCAGGGTCACACAGCTAGTAAGTGTCAAGGGTCGGAGGCCAGATTTGAACTCAGGTCCTCCCAAATCCAGGGCTAGTGTTCCATACACTGCGCCACCCAGCTGCCCCTCTCCAGCTCATTTTACAGATGAGAAATCGGAGGTAAACAGGGTGAAGTGACTTGCCCAGGGTCCCACAGCTAATAAGTGTCTGAGGCCAAATTTGAACCAGGAAGATAAGCCTTCCTGACTCCAGGCAAACTGGGTTAAGTGACTTGCCCAAGGTCACAGAGCTAGTAAGTTTCTGAAGCTGGATTTGAACTTGGTCTTCCTGACTCCAGGCCATGTTCTATCCACTGTGCCACCCAACTGCCCTAACAGGTCATATATTGACTTAGAAAACCACATATTAACATCATCTATGTTTTATTAGATTTTTATTTATTTTGTTAATTATTTCCCAGTCATATTTTAATCTGGCTGGAGTGTTGGGCCATATGCTGCCTATGGTCTGTGTGTTTGACATCCCTCATTTCGGCCAGCCCATAGCTTTATGGCTTAGAAAAATGAGGCCCAGAGAAATTCCTTTCTCTTTGCCTCTAGGCTGGCAGTCCCTTACATCTGGAATCCTAGCCGCTTTTAAGACCCAACTCAAAAGCCACCTTTTAGAAGAGGTTTTTCTGGTCCCCTCGGGTAGTTGTGCCCTCCCTCTCAAAGCATCCCGTAAGTATTTTGTGCATGCCTACATACGTACTTGTTATCACCAATAAAATATAAACTCTTTGAGGTCAGGGACTGTTTATTTTTATATCCCCAATTCTTGGCACATAGTAGGCACTTAACACTTAATAGGCATCTTAATTGTAGGGGTTTATTTACACAAGGTCATATAGATAGTAGGTGACCAGATCAGGATTTGAACCCGGGACCTTTTTTTTTTTCTCCAAATGTTACCTGCTGTGGTTAAGAGAGAATCTGGTTTTGTGCAAACTGGGCAGTGTTTGACTATAGACTATGGAATATTCTTTCTTAGGGTGAAAAAGCCAACAAAACTGGTGTTTGAAGCAAGATGTTTTTAAAGCCAATGTCCCAGCAGAAGGGATATTATTTGGTGTCACCCAGAGCCATAATTAGTAATATTTTTGTCTAGGGCCAAAATAAGTGAACTGGGAGGGTCAAGAGTGCAGCTGGCAGAGCTTAAGAAAACAGTCTGACTGGTGGGTAACAACTGAGCCTGGAGAAAATAATCAATTCAACCCTCTTCCTTGGGATTGGGAGTGTGTGAAGGTGGGTCTCACAATAAGGCCTTGGGGATATCTCAAGGAAGCATGGGTTGCAAAGTGAGGCCCACCATTCTAGGGAGGGAAAATGTACCCCATGCCTCCCCTGTCCCCCAACCCCCACAACATCATATCATCTTGATAGTAAGAAGGTAACATGGTTTGGTGGACTTGGAAACAGGAAGACTTGGGTTCAAATCCATCCTTAGATACTTACTTTCTGTTGTTGTTGTACTTCCTTCATTCTAGAAGAGGACCAATGACATCAGGAGGGGGATGACTTGACTTGCAGGTGAGTTGGACCTAAGTGAGGCAGAGCTTTGCAAAGTCACCAGCCTCATTCTCTCCTCCAGAGTCATTGGAATTCAGTGCAGGACATAGGTCAGAATGACTGGAGATGGTCCCTTAGTTCCTGTATCATTTAGGGCAAGTTACTTCATGTCTCAGTGACTCATTTTCCTCATCTGTAAAATGAGGGATGAGAGTTGGGGTTTGAACTCCATGGCCTCTAAAATCCATTCTAGCTGTAGATCTATAATTCTGCGTTAACCTGGGGTATTTGGTGATGGAATGAAGCAGGCAGACTACCTCAGCGGGGTGTAGGGTTATTACTATAGCCTAGGAATACATATGTACACCAACCACTGCCATTTTGATCCTTATTTAGCTATGGTAAAGCACACAGTGTGAATAATGAGTGTAACTACTTTTCAAAATGTATGCTAATGTGGCTGTGATTAATAAGATGCAAAGTCATTTGAAAGTAGTACTGAATTCACAGTAGCCCTTTGTCATTATGCATTTTTTAACCATTTGGAGGCGAATAGTATAAATATAAAAATATAATATATCTTTTTTTTTTTTTTAGCGAGGCAATTGGGGTTAAGTGACTTGCTCAAGGTCACACAGCTAGTAAGTGTTAAGTGTCTGAGGCCGGATTTGAACTCAGGTCCTCCTGACTCCAGGGCCGGTGCTCTATCCACTGTGCCACCTAGCTGCCCCTAAAAATATAATATATCAAAGTATAATCTCCTACCAGAAGGTGTGGTCCTTATACCAGAAAAGATAATAGATTTGGAGCAAAGAAAAGACCTTTGAAGCCATTTAATCTAATCTCATTTTACAGACTAAGAAACTGAGGCCCAGAGAGGTTAAGTGATTTGCCTATATTCACTAGCTTGTAAGTGTCAGAGGTGAGATTTGAACTCTTGTCTTCCTGATTCTAAGCCCAACACTCCATTATGCCATGTTCCAGGTTGGGAGCCATCACATTACAGTACCAAGGCCAGAACTTAAGACCAAAGGCACCCATGCATTCCCTGGGGAAACCAACACTACCACCAAATTAGCCTGTCTACCTTTCTCCCAGAAAACAGAACTTCATCCTGTTCCACAAGGATGAAGGGGGGTAATGAGTTAATCAGATAAACCAGTTCCTACTAAATAAAGTACATTCTCTCTCGGATGCCTTTAATCTAGTTAAAATTCACTTCTGGGGGGGCAGCTAGGTGGCTCAGTGGATAGAGCACTGGCCCTGGATTCAGGAGTACCTGAGTTCAAATCCAGTCTCAGACACTTGACACTTACTAGCTGTGTGACCCTGGGCAAGTCACTTAACCCCAATTGCCTCACCAAAAAAAAAAATTTTAACTTCTGGCTCTTCAAGAAGAAAGTTAACTTCAGGCAAGATGGCTATCAGGGGAGAAAATGTACATATACATATAAGAAAATATATACACGTGTACATATTTATATGTATACATAACACATGCACACACATGTATATCTACATGCATGTATGCATGTGCATATAATTTCTCTACACATTTTGGGATAAAGGGCTCACTTCGCTATGTGAGCCACTGGTCTAAATTCTCTGGGTGTGATGTAGAGTTTTTCAGAGTGGTAAGGCCTAGAGTTGGCCATACAAGTAAACAGAATAAAATCAGAAAGCCATTGGATTTTAGAGTTGAAAAGAATCTTAGAAGCTAAATGGGAATCTATTTGATCCCCTTTCACCAGGTATAGTGGAGGGAGTTCTAGATCTGGAGTCTGAGGGCCTTGTTTAAAACCCGAATTCTACTATATGTTAATTCGAATTTATTGTTGTTCATTTGTGTCAGACTCTTTGTGACTCCATCTGGGGTTTTCTTCGTAAAGATACTGGAGGGGTTTACCATTTCCTTCTCTGGCTCATTTGACAGATGAGAAAACTGAGGCAAACAGAGTTAGGTGACTTGCCCAGGGTCACACAGCTAATAAGTGTCTGAGATCAGATTTGAACTCATGAAGATTAGTCTTCCTGTCTGCAGGCCCAGAACTCAATCCACTGGGCCACCCAGGAGCCCTATTATTACTTGTATAACCATGGCAAATTACTTAATCCCTCTGGGCCTCAATTTTCTCCTCTGTGAAATGAGGGGGCTGGGGTCTATGATTTGTAAGGTAACTGCCAGTTTTAAATCTATTAGTCTATATTTCCTTGGCTAGTTGTCACCTACTTTCTACTTGAACACTTACATTGATAGGCAACCCATTACCTTATAAGACATTGTCGGCTCTTACCCTCGTTCATTCTGCATTTTCTTTTTGTTTTGTGGGGCAATGGGGGTTAAGTGACTTGCTCATGGTCACACAATTAGTAAGTGTCAAGTGTCTGAGGCCGGATTTGAACTCAGGTCCTCCTGAATCCAGGGCCGGTGCTTTACCCACTGTGCCACCCAGCTGCCCCCTCATTCTGCATTTTCAAAGAGGACTGGTGGTATCACAGGTGACGTCTTGACTCGCTCATGAATTGGATTTAAGCGAGGCAGAACTGCACACATTGTCAGCCTCATTCTCTTTTCCAGAGTCATCAAAATCCAGTAGCAGGACAAAAGTCAAGATGACCGGAGATGGCACAGGATGCAGTGGATGACCTTGGCGTCTTCGATGCCCGACTAAGCTCTAAGTGCTCCACAGCACCTGCTTCAACGACCCTTAAGAAGTCAGTGAAAGATGTGCTTAGCCATATTAATGTGCCTTGAATTTTCTGGTAGGTATGAAAAGAACTATAAGGAATTAACACTTGGAATTGCATGCAAATGTGAGAATCTCCTCACTCTCCTTCTGTGTATCCTCCATTCCTCAATAGCAAAATACTAATACTGTGCCACCAACAAAAACATAGATAAAGATGTAATGATCCCAGAGAGCCAGAATCACTTCTTTAAGAATGGGCCGGGGTAGGGGGGCAGCTAGATGGCACAGTGGTAAAGCACCGGCCTTGGATTCAGGAGGACCTGAGTTCAAATCCGACCTCAGACACTTGACACTTACTAGCTGTGTGACCCTGGGCAAGTCACTTAACCCTCATTGCCCCGCCCAAAAAAAAAAAAAAAAAAAAGAATGGGCCGGGCCAGATAAACCTTAGTTCCTATTTTGATGGTTTGCTAAACTACCAAGCCTGGGAAATCCTATATAATTTAAACAAAGCATTTGATAAGGTTTCTTATGATGTTGTTGTGCCAAAGATGTCAGGAATGAAGGCTAGATGACAGCACAATTAGATTGATTTAGAACTGGTTGAATAGCTGGAATCAAAGAGTGCTTCCTTGTTATTTTAGCCCCTGTCCCAGGGATCTGGGACTGTTAGGCATCAGGGTACATAGCATGATTATTAAATTTTTAGATGATACAATGTTAGGAGGGACTGTCCATGAACTGGACGGCAGAGTCAGGGTAGGCTAAAACATTGGGTCAAGTTTAAGAAGATGAAATTTAACAGGGATAAATGTAAAGTTTTCTACTTGTGTAGGTAGCCCTTTATAAAGAACAAGAGTTCTCATATCAGCCTGCACTCTGGGTCTGCCAGAGTTAAGCTGGCAGTAGACTCTAGCGACATTTTGCCCTCAGGGTTAACCCTAAAGGGTTATGGGGTTCTTTAAATCCCTAGCCTTAAATTCCTGTTCTGGTCTGTTTTTTCTGGTTACCATTCACCAACTACAGCTAGCATCTCCCTTAGATCACCAGTACCCTACAGTAATTATCACATCCTTATCATCTAACCCATAAATATCTATTGACTTTGACCAATGGGTACATTTACTGAGAAGATTTGGCAAGGACAGAAGTAATAAGACATCTTTCCCAAAACAGGAGCACATTCCTCGCTATATCACCTTGGCCCCTGTGAAGAATTGGCTAAGATGAAAAGTGGTTGCTACAAAATATTTGGGGCAGCTAGGTGGCACAGAGGATAGAGCTCCAGGCCTGGAGTCAGGAAGACCTGAGTTCAAATCTGATCCCAGACACTTACTAGCTTTGTGACCCTGGACAAGTCATGTAACCATGTTTACTTCAGTTTCTCATCTGTACCCCAAATGAGATCATGAAGAGTTGGAAATGATTGAACAACAACAAAGTATTTGTTCTACCAAATTCATTTCTGAATGTGGCATAGGTATGGATGAATTGCTGTCTCTTGGCTGCTTTTGAGTCATCACACTGGGTCACCCAGGGCTTTGCTCTTCACTGGGCTTGGATCCCTGCAAACCCT
The DNA here is from genome assembly GCF_019393635.1 of Dromiciops gliroides. Taxonomy (NCBI): domain Eukaryota; kingdom Metazoa; phylum Chordata; class Mammalia; order Microbiotheria; family Microbiotheriidae; genus Dromiciops; species Dromiciops gliroides. The sequence goes on from NC_057861.1 coordinate 535,273,803, forward strand.
GGCACAAACTCCTGCTAATGGACCTCTGGTAGCTTAATCTTCCTACCTTTTGGAATTCATCAGGTTACAGCCTAGGGCATTCCATCTTCAATACTCCTTTACCTAAGGTAGATTAGAATGGAAACAATAACAAGGCACATGCTGATGGCTTCATGTTTATGAGGCTGGGGAGAATAGGCCTCTAGTACTGTGTCTGTGTCTGTGTCTGTCTCTTTGTCTCTGTCTGTCTGTCTCTCCCTACCTAAAGGCTTACAGTAGTCCTTGCCTCCTCTAACAAATGCAACTAGGCAGAAAAAGAGAGGGAGAGGCTCAGTTTAACTTTCTGGTGCCTTATAAATGCATACCCAATAACAGCTCAGCAGCCAAACACGTTTTGTTTGTTTGTTTGTTTGTTTTACCAAGTGGTTAGTAGAACAGAAATAGAGTATTGTTCCAAGGCCACATGCTTCACTGTCTCTGGCCAATCAAATGCTAATAAGGACTGGGCTTTCACTGACCAGTCCCTCATTTTATTTTTGTTTTTTAAAAAATCATCTTCGGGGGGCAGCTAGGTGGTGCAGTGGATAAAGCACCAGCCCTGGATTCAGGAGTACCTGAGTTCAAATCCGACCTCAGACACTTGATACTTACTAGCTGTGTGACCCTGGGCAAGTCACTTAACCCTCATTGCCCTACCAAAAACAAAAACCAGAAAGAAAAAAAAATCATCTTCGGAGCAACTAGGTGGCACAGTGGATAAAGCACCGGCCCTGGATTCAGGAGGACCTGAGTTCAAATCCAGCCTCAGATACTTGACACTTACTAGCTGTGTGACCCTGGGCAAGTCACTTAACCCTCATTGCCCTGCCTAAAAAAAAACCATCTTCATGAGTCCCAGATGATAGTGACATATCTAGAGAATATGTTTCATGTGAAAAAATCCTAGAGGTTTGGGTGGACTGAAAGGTCAATATGAGTCAACAATTTGATGTAGGACCCTAAAGAGCTAAAGCAATCTTGGATTGCATTGAGAAGGGCATGGTTTCCAAGAATAGGGAGGTGATAGTCCCCCTGGTCAGACCCTATTTGGAGTATTGGACTCAGTTCTAGACACCACATTTTAGAAAGGATTTTGATACACTATTGAGATTAAGTGGAGGGTGACTAAGGTAGGGAAGAACCTTTGAGTCAATGCCATCTGAAGGAACTGGGAATGGTTGGGCTAGAGAAGAGAAAACTCATCAGGGCCTTGATTTTAGAATATCTGAAATGCTGTCATAATATCAAATATCAATGGTGTGGAGAGGGTGGGAGGGAAAAAAAAGAGATTTCTGTTTAAAAACTTAATTAATTAAAAAAATCTACTTCTTTAAAAAAGAAAGAAATGCTTCCTGGAGTATTTTATCCCTGGAGGGCAGAACCCAGAGCACTGAGTACAAGTTGCAAAGAGGCCAATTTAGGTTTGCCAAGCCTAACAATTAAGCTCCATCAGAATAAGATGGTTTACCTTGCTGTGGCTCCCTTCTTACTTACTTAAAGATGTCCACATCTTTAAACAAAGGGTGAATGACCACCTGTTAGGTAAACTGGAGTGGAGATTCTTTTGGGGGGATGGGTTGAACTAGATGGCCCAAGCGGTCCCTTCTACCCCTAAAATTCTGTGATTCTATGAAGTTCTTCCTTATTTTGAATAGAAATGGGTTTCCCTCTAATTTCCACTCATTGACCTTAATTCTTCCCTTCTTGAAACACAGATAGTAATCTACTTCCTTAAGGTATCTGGAGGCAGTTGTCATGTTCCATCTTCTAATTATTTTCCTCTCAGCTAAAATGTGTAGCATGATTGAAAATTTAAAAGTCTTATGTTTCCCTTCCAACCCCAACTCCATTCATAGAACATTGATCTTGGAGTTGAAGGATTTGGGTTCAAATCCCAGCTCTGTGACTTCTATGATCTTTGTGACCTTAGGAAAGTCACTTTGCCTCATTTTTCTCAGCTGTAAAATGAAGTGATTGGATTAGAATCAGAGGTTCTTAACCTGAGGGGTCCATGAAGTTAAAAAAAAAGATAAATATATTTTGATATAATTGATTTCCTTTGTAATCATATATATTTTGTTTTATGCATTTAAATATTATTCAGAGAAGGGGCTCCTAGGCTTCATCACACTGACAAAGGGGTCCATGATATGAGAAAGGTTGAGAACCTCCTACTTGGGAGACCTCAAAATTCCCTTCCAAATCTAGATTCTGTCATAGTTCAAGGATGATAGGTGCCTTAGCACCTAAAACTCCCACACTCACTGTGACTCCTTTGGGAATTTCACAAGAACTCTACATTTTAATTGGGTCAAGTCATCAAATTGCCTGGGAGGGTAACCTCTTTCAGGCTTCTGTTATGGTTGGCCCTCTGTGATGCTGAGATCTGCGGCTCCAACGGAATAGACTCAGAGCCTGGAGGAACCTTAGCTATCACCGATTCCAAACTCCTCATGTTATAGCTGAAGAAACTGAATCTCAGCCCATGGTCACATGGGTCATAAGTGGCAGGATCAGGATTTGAAGCTGTGTTTCCTTGACTTCAGACCCAGGGTCCTTTTCACGTCTGTGGGGCTGTGGCCAGAGTACAGAACAGCTATGTCGCAGAGAACCATGAGCCTGTTTCCCCTTCCGCCAATCCCCCAGTGATCTCTGCGATAGACTTGGGGCCATTCATCATACCATGTGTCTAAAGAGGGTGACTACTTTCTGGCTAGGGTTGATTAGAGCTATTTCTCTCTCCGCTTTTTGGTGCATTTCCTTCCCCTGGAAAGCAAATCCCCCATCAGTGCCCTGGTTCTGTTTGCTGGTGAGTAGCTAGGGGATGAGCCACATTACAAGGGGTGCCTATAAATGGCGTACTGAGGATTAATAATGTATTTATAACACATCGTGGTGGTAGCCGAAAATGATCTATAAATGCGTAGTAAATGTTTTATAATGTTTTTGTAACCCGTTATAAATGATAAATGGGCGACTATAGATGCCATATCAAATATTTATAACGCATTGTGTGCTTCGTTACGCTGTTACTGTTCAGGAAGCCATTAATAATAAAGTGAATGGAAGCGTAAAAGTTACAGACATGCCCAGCAAAGCCATTTATAATGAAATGTAAAATTTGGGTTGTTAAAATAAAAAGAGAGAGAGAGGGGGGAAAAAAAAGCGAATGCATTGGCCGGTTATTGTTGACGCACTGGAAATGAAAATGCATTGTAAATTATTTGTGAGGTGTTCAGACATTAATGTATACTATCCATATCATGTCATATAAATATGCTATTAATATATTATATATTGGATGTATTATTAATTTTTTCTAATTAATTTATAGGCAGCCTTTTAAAACAAAGCATCAGAAAAACAACATTCTTCCTTAGCCTGTCAGCTCAACAAATATTTTTTTCTTCAGAGGGAGTTAGTTTTCCTGACCTGTTTGTTTTCATTGGGTCATGATAATTTATGCTGTTTGCTCTTCGGCAAGGAAGGCTTGTGGGAGGGCTGTGCACCTCACCCAGAGAGCCCTTTTGCTGCAGCAAAGCCAACATGACTAGCCCCGAGCAAAGCCAGTCTTCCCTCCTTTGCTCCCTAGGCCTGATCCCTGGGTTCCAGAATTCTTTATAGTCCTAGGGAGGGAGCCTTGATTGTTTGGATTGGAAACAGTGTCCTCATGGCTTAGCTCAGGGAGAAGGCAGGAGACAGTGGTTTCTAGACTCAGAGTTGCCATTAACCAGCCACATGGCCTTGGACAAAGAGGCCTCCCTCTTTGAACCTCAGTTTCCTCATCTGTAAAATAAGGAGTGCTGGACCAGATGATGACCTCTGAAGTATTTTCCAACTCTGTTATTTTGGGAGTTTAGGAATCCTGCTTTGGATGCATTCACACCAATCTTATTGGATGCTGATCAAATTTTAGGAAATCCCAAGCAATGGATTTTCTGGTTCGTTAAATTCTCTGCCTTCCCTTCCTTTTCTGTGTTTAAATTCAGATTGCTGTGTATTTTTTTTTCCAATATTACGACCTATGGAATGTAAACCCCTTGAGGCCAGGGAATGTTATGTTTATGTCTATATTCCTAGTGCCTAGCACAGCTGTTAATACTACTACTACACCACCACCACTACTACTACCACTACCGCTACTACTACTACTACAGCCTAGTACCTGGGGCATAATAGGCACTTAATACATTTCCTCTCTGTCTCTGTCTCTGTCTCTCTCTCTGTGTCTCTCTGTTTCTCTGTCTCTGTCTCTCTCTCTTTCTGTCTTTCTCACTTTCCTTCTATTTGCCTGCCCCTGTGCCTCTTCTTATCTCTTTCTGTCTCTAGTCCTGTCTCTGTTTGAGTCAGAACTGTGATTTTTTTTTTGGTATGAGATAATTAGAACTAAATGAGGCAGTAGGTAGGTGGGTGGGTAGGGGGACAATCACACAAGGAGGCTGCCTTGGGGATCTGGTTGGGAGGTTCTGAGGAAACTGGGGAAGAGTTCACTTGGGGCTCAGCCACTAGAAAGCAAGTTCCAGGAAATTATAGGTATCTGTTACTAAATCAATTAATTAAAAAAAAAAAGCAATTACTAAGTACTTAGCATATACCAAGCACTGTACTAATGATTACAGGTGCTATCAATAACCTTTCCATCCCATGCGCCCTGGACAAAGTCCTTCTTGCCACACCTAGGTTACTTTTCATTTTTGTCTTTGTCTCTTCCCTGGTTTCTGCCCCACTCTCAGTCTTTGCCACTGTCTTCTTTCTCAGCAAGGAGAGAGAGAGACACACACTCTGAAATCAGAACAATATCTCCTCTTTGCCCAGGACTAGGTAGGGTGGAAGAAGCCCAGGTCCGTCTGACCATGTGTTCTATCTGACCAGCTGATAGGAGACGGGAGGGCAGCAGTCAGCCATTGCCACCAGTTTCTTGTTTCCCAGAGACAATAGGAGGCTCTGAGGGCAGGGCCAGTATCTCGTGAGAGAATGCTGCTGACACCCACCCTAGCTTTTTGCCACTCCAGGGCCCTCACCATGGAGCCTGACACTTTGCAGCCTAGCCCTCTCTTAGTCCTGGCTAATGGCTCTGCTGCTTAGTGACACTGCTGGGGTCTCTGACCTCTTGGGACCTCCATGTAACCAAATGCCACAAGGGTTATTAAATTCAGAATGGCAATCAGTTATTTCCATTTCCCCTCAGGACAGAACAAGAGCGTAGGCTTCCAAGTCCATGATGGGTTTTCTGGAACTGTCAGTATCTGACTGATTTGAGTGTGGGAGGCCAGGACTGGGGCTGGATGGCTCTAGGCTTCCCTGGGGAATGATTGCCTGCAGACTTGGCCTGCTTGTGCAGGTTGGGATGGGGATTTAATCAGTAATCAGATACTCATTGATTATCTGCTATGTATCCTGTGCCAGGCACTCTGGGTTGCACAGAGGAGTTCGAGACAGAGGCCCTTCCTCAAACAACCATTGTTGTCTTGGCCTTTGTCTTGCTGGAGTCTGATGACTCTGGAGGAGAGACTGAGGTGAGGCGGATCGCCTTACTCAAATCGAATTCACTCACTGGTGTGATGTCATTGGTCTTCTTCAAGAATGAAGGACGAACAACAACAGTCTGTTTGGGGGATGCAGACTGATATATCCGATGTATTAAGTGGGGGCTAGTGGAAAGAATAGAACACAGGCTTTCAGTGTTGGAAGAACCTTTGAGGCGACTTCAATAAGACTTCCCTCTCTAGATTATCCCCAACTATTGATCATCAAGCTTTTGCACTGTGATCTCCAATGTTGAGGAACCCACTGCCTCCTAGGGAAGCCCTTCTCACTTTTGGTAGTTAATTCTTAGGAGGTTTTTGTGATAGGCAGTCTTCTGACTTCAATTTCAACTCACTCTCCCCTTCAGGATCAAATAGAAACATTTTTAAAATCTCCCTTCCACATAATAAGCCCTCAGGCATCTGAAATGATCATGTCTTCCCAAAGTTTTCTCTTTCTCAAGCTAAATATCTATAGTTCCTTCAGCTAAACGTTAAATAACAAAGTCTCCAGTCCCTTCATCACCCTGGTCACCCCTTTTGGACATGCTCCATCATGTCAGGGTCTTTCCTGAAACATGGTGGCCAGAATTGGATGCAATACTCTAGATATATAGTCAGTGGGACCATCACCTCCCTTTGTGGTCTAAATCCAAGCCCAGATTACAAACCTTCTCTCAGCATCAGTGACAGATACAAAGAAGGATTATAGAATTTAAAGATGGGAGGAACCCTGGAAATCCTCTAGCCTAACTCCCTCAAATCCCTCACATCTTACAGATGAGTAAACTGAAGCCTAGTGAGGTCAAGCGACTTGCCTAAGGTTAATAAATCTGTTTGAATGGCTAAAGGTCATAGTGGGTAGCATTATTAGACTTAGTCAGGAAGAATTGAGTTCAAATCCAGTCTCAGACACTTACTAGCTGTGTGACCCTGGGCAAGTTACTTAATCTCTCTGTGACTCAGTTTACTCATCTGTAAAAATGAGGGGGTTGGACTTGATGGCCTCTAATGTCCCTCCCACAGCATCTATGATGCTGTGAAAGGAACATATTATCCAGAAGACCAAAAAATCTAATTCTATAGGGTATAGTTGATTCAACTCAATAAGCATTCTTAAAGGTCCTGTTATATGTATATATATACACACACATATATATATGTATGTATATATGTGTGTACAAACACATGTATATATGTATACATACATGTATATGGGTGTATGTGGGTATGGGTGTATACACACATACACACACACCTGTGTAACAGGTACTTAGGGATTAAAATACAAAATCAACCAAAAACTTCAGAAAGAGGTATAATCCTACATCAGAATCACTTTGGGAAAGTATGCCCATCTCCATGGCAATTCTGATCAGGATTACAGAAGAATTATGTGCTAGATATGGAATAATTATAGTTGAATCCACAAGATAAAAAGACAAAAGCACCAAATAAAGTAAAAAATAAATCATGGAATTACAATGGAGAATTTAAATACTTGGGACTACCACTCAGTATTTCCCTTTCCTCCCCACCACCCCAAATCCCAGTTTATAGGAAGGGTGAGCACAAGCAAAATTTCAGATTTGTGACTCTAGAGCTTAGCTGCCTGAACCTCCTCTGATCCCACCAAAAGTGATAGTCATTGATTCTGCCCAGGCTGATGAAGGGAATGGAAAGGGTCTGGAGAAGGGGGTTGGATGGAAGATGGGAGCAGGGAAGGGGCCAGTATAGAGCTCAAGGGGAAGGATCAGACTCATTTGACCTAGGCAAAGGGGACTGGAAACCCATCTGGTGGTGGTCTCTTGGCTCCAGGGTTTACTATGGACAAGGACATCGGTCCAGAAGACTTCCCTTTCCCCCAGCTTCTAGAGACTGAGGATAGCCAGTGACCCAACCTCCGGGGTCTGTTCAGCAGTGGAAGGGGGATGGGACCAAGAGTGAGGAATAAAAACAGAGGTATTGTGTGTAGTGGCAATAAAATTAAAAAGGCTGAAAGTTCAAGAGACAAAGGCGGGATAAAAACCCAGCTCATTAGCAGACAAACCAACAGAGGTTATCATAAAGACAAGGAAGAATGAGTTAAATCTCAAAACGAAGCCAGAGTCCACTGAACAAGTATTATGATATGAAAAAGATGAACTAAAATTAATCAATGAAGAGAGAATTCTTCAGACTTTCCGCTGATGAAAGAACAGCAGCAGAGAATTCCAAGATGATGAAAAGAACATTTTTCTTTACATCAAGTCTGCATTTGATCTTGCATCTTCTACCTATTTCTCCTACTTCTGCCTTATCTGAAATTTATCAAACTCCTATAAACCCTTATACTGTCTATTCCCCACCACCACCACACCCCCTAAGGTTTCAATTCTTTAGACACTGGACTTGAAAGTAGGAAACCTGGGTTTGAATCTCTTTTATTTATGAATTAGCTTGTGACCTTGGGTAAGTCCTTTCCATGTCTGGACCTCAGTTTCCACAGCTGCAAAATTAAGTCAGAGGACACAGAGGTGTCAAACTCATGACCCGCAGCTACTTATGCCCAAACTAGATTAAAATGTAACTGGGAAATGCTTAGCACCATTAATAAAAATACTATACAACATTGATAATATTAATTTGTAGTTACCTAAGTCAATATGCGGTCTACAAGGAACCTCTTTGTTTCTCTCTCTCTCTCTCTCTCTCTCTCTCTCTCTCTCTCTCTCTGGGCAGGGCAATGAGGGTTAAGTGACTTGCCCAGGGTCACACAGCTAGTAAGTGTCAAGTGTCTGAGGCCGGATTTGAACTCAGGTCCTCCTAAATCCAGGGCTGGTGCGTTATCCACCGTGCCACCCAGTTGCCCCATCCCTTTGTTTCTATTTGAGTTTGACCCCCACTATAGTAGATGACCACTTGAAGCTGGGATTCAAACCCAGGTGTCCTGGATTCAAGCAGTCACTTACTCCAGCAGTGTCAAATCTGTGTGACCTTGAGAAAGTTCTGGATCTGTTTCCCTGGTTGTAAAATGAGGTCAGTGGACAGATGACCACTAGAGTCCCTTCTAGCTTTAAGGTTCTGTGAGTATGAGAATCTAAAAATCTATTGTTAGAGCTTCAGATGTAAATACAGATATCCCTTCTACATCTCAACTTTCCCATCTTGGTTTTGATATATTGCGGATGAGCATAAGAAATTAAATGGGAGGGGCAGCTAGGTGGTACAGTGGATAAAGCACCAGCCCTGGACTCAGGAGGACCTGAGTTCAAATCGGGCCTCAGACATTTGACACTTACTAGCTGTGTGACCCTGGGCAAGTCACTTAACCCTCATTGCCCTGCAAAGAAAGAAAGAAAGAAAAAAGAAAGAAATTAAACGGAAACTTTGGGGGAGTTTTGCAGAAGTCTCAGACAACACATGAAGGTCAGCAGACCACACAGAAAAAGTTTAGAAACTCAGAAATGTATTAAAAAACATATATGTGGGGCTGGTAGGTGGTGAAGTGGATAAAACACCAGCCCAGGATTCAGAGGACTTGAGTTCAAAATCAGATTCAGACACTTGACACTTATTAGCTGTGTAACCCTGAGCAAGTCACTTAACCCTCATTGCCCTGCAAACCCCCCCCAAAACTCCAAAATAAAACAAAAACCACATATGTATAGTATTGTATACTATCAACATATTTTATCTTTTAATACCATAATAATTCAGATATCTCTGGTTCAAAGGGAGGACCAAAAAATTGTATGGGTATTTTCCAGATTGTTGGAGTGCCATGCCCTTAACCCCATGATATGGAAGAGGGAACTGTATAACTAAGGCAGTAAATGGTAAGTTCTGAATAGCAATAAATACTGCAGTAGGTCAGAGAAAGGAGAACCAGCCTGGGGTGTCAGCAAAGAGGTGGAAGCTTGATCTGGGTCTGGAAAATTGGTCAGGATTCAAGGAGACCCAGAGGAGAGGGGGACCTTGCAGGCAGAGGAAATGAGGTGAACAAAGGTATCATGACTTCAGCCTAACTGGAGCAGAAGCCTTGGGAGCCGATGGAGATAAGCTTGGAAAGGTTGTTTGAGGATAGATTATAAAGGGCCTTGAACAGCAAATTAAGGTGCTTGGGTGGTAGGGTGATTAATGGACAGGGCACTGGATTTTAAGTTATTCTCCTTTTATGTTAATTACAACATGTGGTTCATTCCTGTCCCACTCTTCGTGATCCCATATGGAGCTTCTTTTTTGGCAGAGATACTCAAATGGTTTGCCATTTGTTTCTCCAGCCCATTTTATAGATGAGGAAAGTGAGGCAAATGGGGTTGGTTAAGTGATTTGCCCAGGGTCACATAGCTAGTGTCTAGGAGCCAGATTTGGACTCAGGAAGAACTCCAGAAGAAGTAGGGTGCTCTATCTTATGTGGGCTGGAATTTGGGGTCAAATTGTTCATGAGTCGTCCCAAAAGAATTACAAGATTCAGTGACACAGTTTACCAAGTTTTATTGCAATACTGTGAGTGACCACAGGGAGAGAACCAGAATAGTGGAAAGGTATCTCCCAAATAGTGAAAGAAAAGACAGTTATATTTATAGTATGGATAAATTGATTATCAGTCTCATCATAATAATCTCCACTTTTGGGAGGTACAGGGGAGGGCTTATCCTAATTTGGAGTTCCTGGGATCCTAAGCCAACCCCTGAGGTGGGTACCTTTTTCTGTGGAGGTGTGTTTTTGGGGTTTACACATCATAAGATAAATCTGGGCACAAATTTGGCCTTTTCTGCACATGTCTCTTTCTGATTCCCATGACTAGTTTCAAAACATCTTCATTTTCATTTATTCCTAGTTTGAGTTTCTATAGCCTGTCAACGTATCATTGTTATAGTCTTAGGCCTTCATAGCCTCTCCCCCTCTGTTCCCGTTATGGGTACTGATTTCTGTGGGTATGGAGAACCTAGCATCCTGACTTGTAATTTATCCATTAACTGGGGTCTGAATTCCTCTTAGAGCTCATATCTGAATTAGAGCTTGGACCTTAGGTTTTTCTATTAATCCCTTTTTGCCTCCTACATCATATCCACCTCGCTGCCCTAATCACAACATAGTCACTTCCTAACGACTCCATCCACAAAGGAAAACTTCTATAACAAATAAAAACTATGAAACAAAACCAACCAACATAGTGACCATACCTGATAGTGCATGCTACGTTCTAAACCTGTCATCCTCTACCCCTCTACTGAAAGGAAGGATGTTTCACCATTGGCTTCCAGGAACTAGGACTAGGCATTGTATTTAATATAAAACTTGATGTTTTTTCATGATTTTTTCCTTTATGAGATGTTTTGAAAGGGTTGAGAATAGAGAGTTGGGTGTCTGTGTGCCCTCTCTTTTCTTCAAAATACTCAAAGACAGGACCAGAAAGGAAAAAGTGATGAGTGTATATGTGTGCTGCTGGGGAAGTATTGACATTCACTTATCCATTCACTCATTCATTCATTCACACATTCAACAAATATTAAGTGATGGGCCATGTGATAGGTAGGTACTGTGCTGTGCTAAGAATTGGGAATACAAAGAGATGGGATCAATAGGTGAAATTTACATGAAAACTGAAATTTAAGGGGTGGGGAAGATCTACATAAATAACTATGATACAAGAGAGAGGGGGAGAACTACAGTGCAGAGTGTGTTAAGGGTAGACTAGTGCCATGAGAAATTTGAAGAAGGATAGACCCCCCCCCTTTCATTGATACTTGGAGGCTAATCGGGAAAGACTTCATAGAGGAGGTACCACTGCAGTTTGGCCTTGAAGAAAGGGAGAGACTTTAAGCAATGGAGGGTGGGGAGAGATGGAAACTCCTTCCATCAAGGTAATTCTTTTTTTTTTTATTTGTTTTTTGTTTTTGTTTTTTTAGTGAGGCAATTGGGGTTAAGTGACTTGCCCAGGGTCACACAGCTAGTAAGTGTTAAGTGTCTGAGGCCGGATTTGAGCTCAGGTACTCCTGAATCCAGGGCTGGTGCTCTATCCATTGCGCTGCCTAGCTGCCCCAAGGTAATTCTTAGGCAGCTTATTTGTGGGAGATTATAACATTTTTCAATTAATTTCTTTTGATGAACACAAATAAATTTTATCTCCTTCCTATCCCCATCATTGAAAAAGAAAGAAAAATATGGTAAGAATTATGCATAGTGAAGCAAAATAAATTCCCAAATTGTCCTTGTCCAAAACGTATGTGTTTTATTCTGCATCCTGAGTCCATCACCTCTGTCAGGAGCTGGGTTGCATGTTTCTCCTGGAATCGTGGTTGGTCATTGTGTTGATCAAAGTTCTTTCAGCTTTCAAAGTTGTTTGTCTTTATAATTTTGTCATTATTGAATACATTGTTCTCCTGGTTCTGCTCATCTCACTCTGCATCAGTTCAAACAACTTTTTCCAGGTCTCACTGAAATAATTTCTTTAATAATTCCTTTTGGCACAATAATATTCCATTGTTGTTGTTTAGTCATTTTTCAGTTATGTATGACCCTATTTAAGGTTTTCTTGGCAAAGATAGTAGAGTGGTTTGCCATTTCCTTCTCCAGTTCATTTTACAGATGAGAAAAATGAGGCAAACTATTAAGTGACTTGCCCAGGGTCACACAGCTAGTAAGTGTCTGAGGTTGGTTTTAAACTCAGGAAGAGAAGTCCTATCAACTCCAAGCCTGGAACTCTATCCACTAAGCTGCCTAGGTGGCCTGTATTCCATTTTATTCATATAAAACATTTTGTTCAGCTATTTCCCAAGTAATGGACATCTCTTTAGTTTCAATGGACATTTCCAGTTATTTGGTACTATGAAAAAGAGTTGACAAGAGAACGCTGTGCACAGAGACAGAAATATTGTTTGGTGAAGAACTGTGAATGACTTAATTATTCTCAGCAATACAATGAACCAAGACAATCTCAAAGGACTAATAGTGAAGCATCCTATCCGACTCCAAAGAAACAACTGATATTTATTGAACACAGACTGAAGCATATCTTTCACTTTATTTCATTTTTTCCTTTTATTCAAGTTTTCTTATACTAATGACTAATATGGTAATGTTTTACATAATTGCATGCATATAACCCACACCCAATTGCTTGCAGCCTTGAGGAGGGGGAAAAGAGGGAGGGAAGGAAGGATAAAATTTGGAACTTAAAACTTTAAATAAAAATGTTTTTTATTTTTAAAAAGAATCGATATAAATATTTTGGGTCATATAGGTCATTTTCTCTTTAGGTCTAGGAGGAGTATTGTCACAGTAGACCATATGTAGAGTTTAGTAGCTTTGGGGGCATAGTTCCAAATTATTTTTCAAGATGTCTAGACCAATCTACAGCTCCACCAACAGTGCATCCAAGTGCATATTTTCTCTGCTTTCCTTCTAATATTTATCATTTCCCTCCTTTTTTGGGTCACCTTTGCCAATCTGATAGATGTGAGGTAGGACCTCAGAGTTGCTTTAATTTGCATTTCTCTACTTATATATTATATAATTAGATAGTATAGTTACATACCATTTATCTATGGAGACATAGATAGATAGCATAGATTAGACTGTATATTACAATCTTTTTTTTTTTTAAGTGAGGCAATTGGGGTTAAGTGACTTGCCCAGGGTCACACCACTAGTAAGTGTTAAGTGTCTGAGGCTGGATTTGAACTCAGGTCCTCCTGACTCCAGGGCTGGTGCTCTATCCACTGTGCCACCTAGCTGCCCCTGTATATTACAATCTTGAAAGTTGCTTGGGGGCACCAAGAGATTATGACTTGTCTACAGTCATGGAGTTGGTATGTATCAGATGTAGGAGTGGAACCCAGGTCTCGACTTTAAGGCCAGTCAGTCCTCTATTCACGATGCCATGCTTTTGTTGTTGTTGAGTCATTTCAGTTGTGCCTGACTCTTCGTGACCCCATTTGGGGTTTTCTTGGCAGAGATACCATAGTGTTTTGCCATTTCCTTCTCATACCAGCTAATTTTACAGATATGGAAACTGAGGCAATCAGCGTGAAGTGACTTACCCAGGGTCACACAACTAGGCCAGATTTGAACTCAGGAAAATGAGTGTTTCTGATTCCAAGTCTAGTGCTCTATCCACCACCACTTAGCTGCCCAAGCATACCATGCTATACACACATATACACACATACATACACATACTCACCCCACTTTACAATTTACAAAATATTTCTAAACACAACTTTGTAGGTAGGGAGTACAAATATTTATTTCCATTCTCCAAGTGAGGAAATCAAGGCTCAGTGGTATTAAGAGATGACTTGTTCATGGTCCTAAGTAAGTGGTAGGACTGAGGAACCCATTTCTTTTTTTTTTGTTTTTTTTAGTGAGGCAATTGGGGTTAAGTGACTTGCCCAGGGTCACACAGCTAGTAAGTGTGTATTAAGTGTCTGAGGCCGGATTTGAACCCAGGTACTCCTGACTCCAGGGCCGGTGCTCTATCCACTGCGCCACCTAGCTGTCCTAAACCCATTTCTTTTAAAAAATTTTAAAAAATGTTCATTTTGGGGGTAGCTAGGTGGCACAGTGGATAGAGCACCGGCCCTGGAGTCAGGAGTACCTGGGTTCAAATCCGGCCTCAGACACTTAACACTTACTAGCTGTGTGACCCTGGGCAAGTCACTTAACAACCCAATTGCCTCACTAAAAGACAAAAGACAAAAAAATGTTCATTTTTTTCGCAGGGCAATGAGGGTTAAGTGACTTGTGTCTGAGGCTGGATTTGAACTCAGGACCTCCTGAATCTAGCGCCAGTGTGTTTTTTTTTGTTTTTTTGTTTTTGGTGAGGCAATTGGGGTTAAGTGACTTGCCCAGGGTCACACAGCTAGTAAGTGTTAAGTGTCTGAGGTCAGATTTGAACACGGGTCCTCTTGAATCCAGGGCCAGTGTTCTATTCACTGCACCACCTAGCTGCCCCCAAACCCATTTCTTTTAAATGATAATTTTTATTCTGAATTTAACAAACACACACGCATAAACAGAGAGACAGAGACAGAGAATTTCCAGATGTAAATTAGAATGGAAGAAGATTATATGTAAAATTATAAATCCTTACTATGTATAGCTTGTTTTTCTCTTCTAAAGTATATAATAAATTCAACATGTTACTTTTAGAGTTGTCCTTCTCATCTGGGTTTCCCTCTGAACTTCCATCTATTCTCTTCTGGGTATTTTGAAATATGCTTCAATAACTTCCTTTTATTTTTATTTTGGCAACACTATAGCTTCCCCCTTTCCCCTGCCCAAATCTTCTCCTAAAATATAAAGGGAAAGGCAGAATCCTCATGACAAATAAACCTAGTCAAGCAAAACCGATCCATATATTTGACCTGTCCAAAAATGTATGCCCTATTTTGCAAACCTAGGTCTTCTTAATTCCTACCTCAACTGAGGCCAAATCTGGTTTCTTGTAATTTTACCTGTTGGTCTTGGCTTTGCCCTCTGGCAAGAACCAAAGACTATATCTAATACTTTTTTTTTTTTTGCCTCAAGAAAATCCCATAGATATTTGAAGATAACTAGCACATCCTCTCCCTATATCTTCTATTCTCTAGGCTAAAGACCCCGTGTAACTAACCCTTGGCCCCAAGACAAACTCTCTGGGTTTTCATGGATCTGGTTCATTCTTGGGTGTTTTCCAATCATTATCCTCTCATGTTTTTGGCCCCACCCAGGATTTCCCCTGGGAGTGGCAGAATATAACTCAAACTTAAGTCTCTAAAGAAAAATTGAGGGGGCAGCTAGCACTGGCCCTGGAGTCAGGAGGACTTGAGTTCAAATCCAGCCTCAGACAGTTGACACTTACTAGCTGTGTGACCCTGGCCAAGTCACTTAACCTTCATTGCCCTGCCCCCCCAAATAAATTAGAAAAAATAAAAGAAAAATCGAAAGAACCCTCAGCTTTTCTCGTAAGGCCTCCGGGTAGACACAGGACAGGTTGTATTTAACAAAAACGGAAACCCCAAAGTACTTGTACTTGAGGTCATCACGGTCCAAGGATTCTCCTTCTTTCTCTGGTAGGCCTCTATCGTCCCTTCAGGGACTTGTACAGTCTTCCAGGCTTATTTTACTACCCAGAGTTTGAGGCTGCTTCCATCCTGGCCTGTGTTCCATCCCTTGCAAGGGGGAAAGCACTTGGGGTTGACAGAGTCGACCCATTTACTTTCTCTTCCTTTTTTTTTTTTTTTTTTTGTGCAGGGCAATGGGGGTTAAGTGACTTGCCCAGGGTCACACATCTAGTAAGTGTCAAGTGTCTGAGGCTGAATTTGAACTCAGGTCCTCCTGAATCCAGGGCCAGTGCTTTATCCACTGAGCCACCTAGCTGCCCCGACCTATTTCCTTTCTGGTGAGCCCCCCAGACTTGAGCTGCCACTCTGGTCAAAGGCCTCTGCAATGAACAAGTCCCTGGTGGTGCTTTAGAGACTCACGTAGCCCCTCCCTCTGGCAATCTCTATCTCTCCCAGAGTCATCTTGACTTCTCCAGAGCTGATTTTCCCCTCTAGGAGAAAAAAGGAGGGGTTTCTAGAGACAGTTTCCTTCCCCTAGACCTTCCCAGGCTACACAACTAAGGGAGGGAAAAACACAGGTTTGTTCTTCTATATCACGGCTCCATCTCTTGCTGATCTTTGGCTCCAGCTTCTGCTTGGTCTAGGAATTAAGCATTGCCTAGGCATGCCTTCTCAGTCTTTAGGAGACTTGGGCCTGGAATTCTTACCTTCCCACAACAACTCTTCCTCTGATCCACTGCTATGGCTAAATTGTGTCTCTGTAGCTCCTAATTTGGCATAGATTATCTTTACCATTCAGATGACATTGTTAGGGGACCCCACGGGTGCCTGAAAGGGAGATGGAGGAGTCAGGGAAGTGTTGTTGTTGCTTGTCCTTCATTCTCAAAGAGGACCATGACATTGGGAGATGATGTCATGACTTGCAGTGAATTGGATTTTTTTTGTTTTGTTTTGTTTTTTCGTGAGGCAATTGGGGTTAAGTGACTTGCCCAGGGTCACACAGCTAGTAAGTGTCAAGTGTCTGAGGCCGTATTTGAACTCAGGTCCTCCTGACTCCAGGGCCGGTGTTCTATCCACTGCGCTACCTAGCTGCCCCAGTGAATTGGATTTAAGTGAGGGAAGGCTGTGTAAAGTCATCATCTCACTCTCTCCTTTCAGAGCCATTTGGATCCAGTGGCAGTGTATATATATATATATATATATATATATATATATATATATATATAGAGAGAGAGAGAGAGAGAGAGAGACACACACACACACACACACACATATATACACACATATATGCATGTGTATATATGTGTATCTATATCTATCTATCTATCTATCTATCTATCTATCTATCTATCTATCTATCTATCTATCTATCTATCTATCTATCTATCTATCTATCTATCTATCTATATCAGGATGACTGGAGATGGCCCCAGATATTTAAAGGCAACTGAGGTTAAGTAACTTACCCAGGGTCACACAGCTAAGTAAGTATTTGAAGTGAGATTTGAACTCAGGTCCTCCCAACTTCAGGGCCACTGTACCACCTAACTGCCCCCGAGGACAGTATATGGCTGGAGAGAAGGCTTTGAATGAATGGGCTTCTCTTCTAGGAAACTGGCCTGGGTTTTGATGTCTCCTCCCAACCCTCCCCTCCCCCCTCAGCTTTGGTTCTATCTCTCTAGCTCCCTCTTTTAAATGCCTAATCCAAATGCCGTAGACCTGGCAATTTGAAACAGGTCATGAATAAATGAATCATCTTCATTGTGGTATCCAAAAGACGAGGAATATCCAGGATAAGGATAATTCTGTTGTTGTTTAGTCGTTTTAGTTGTATCCAACTCTTCACAACCCCAAAGATATTGGAATGGTTTGCCATTTCCTTCTCCAGTCCATTTTACAAATGAGGAAACTGAGGCAAGCAGGGCGAAGTGACTCGCCCAGGATCATACAGCTAGTAAGTGTCCAAGGCCACACCCCATCAAAGAGACTTCATCAACACTAGAACAAAGTCAATGTTGGCATCGATGGCAATATTTTTTGCAAAGAGAGATATATATCCTTTATAACAGAAAAGACTTTATTCTTTAACCTTGATTGAGTTTCTTCTGTTCGTAGCTTCTATGCCTAATTCTTTCAACCATTACTTATATGATGTAATTTTGTGACATACCCCTCACCATCCCAGCTACCTTCCTTAAGATTAGTTCTTACTAATGAATGCAGCTCGGTGGTGCAGTAGATAGACTACTGGGCTTGGAGTCAGGAAGATCTGAGTTCAAATCTCACCTCAGATACACTTACTAGCTGTGTGACCCTGGGTAAGTCACTTAACCCCAATTGCTTAAAAAAAATTGTCATCCTCCAACTTGAACATAATATTCCAGATGTGATATGACCAGGACAGAGTCCAGTGGAAATAACCATCAGATCATTGATCGAGAGGTAGAAGGGACCCCAGAGGCCAACTTCTCCAACCCCCTCCTTTTACAGCTGGGGAAACTGAGGCCCAAGGACATTCCATGGCTTGTGCAAATCCATGCAGTATGCATCAGAGGTAGAGCTGGGGCCTGGGTCTTTTGACTTTAGAGCTCTTTTCATTGTACCTCGATGTCTGCAAATAAATCACCTCTGTTCTTCTGGACTCTGTAACCTCATGAATGTAAAACAGCATTGTTAGCTTTTTTTTTCAGTTGTACGATTGGCTCCTATTGTGCTTGTAATTTCCCCCTCCTCCCCACCAGGTCTTATCATAGGGTCAGTTACTCATAGAATGCTGGCGAGTTTATCTAGTTCAACTCTCTCCTCTTACAGGGAAGGAAATTTGGCTTATAAAGGGGAAGTAACTTGCTTAACTTCACTCAAATTGGGAGCTGCAGCTTGGATAAGGGTTACCAGGGCTCTGCTCCAGGGCAATGACCTCTGGAGGATGGGGGCAAAGGGCCTTAGGGTAAATTCTGGCCAATGGACCTGCATTGTGCCCTGGGTTACTCCTTCTCTGCCCTTGTCCCCAGGATCTTGTCCATTCTTAGACCCTTCTCCCAGGACCTGGCTTTCCCTACTGCCATGTTGGCATGCTGGTCCCTGGCAGACAGACTTCATCAAGCTGCCAGCCTTAGAGACCCACACCAGGAGAGAATCCCAGGATAAGCAACAATGCCAGTGTGCTCTGGCCTCCCCACGAACAGCCTCAGGGTGACCTAGGCTTTCTGTCTCTCCCTCCAAATGCATTGACCTCAGGTGCTGAAATGTCTAGTTTTAGCTTTGCCCAGGTACTAAGCGGTAGAACCTTTCCCACAAGAAAATGCTGTTAAGTCCATGCTTTCTCCAATTTGTTCTTTTTTTGGGGGGGGGCAATGAGGGTTAAGTGACTTGTCCAGGGTCACAAAGCTAGTAAGTGTCAAATGTCTGAGGCTGGATTTGAACCCAGGTCCTCCTGAATCCAGGGCTGGTGCTTTATCCACTGCACCACCCAGCTGCCCCCAATTTGTTCTTTAACTGCTGAGTTTTTATATCTATTTATAACACTTTCTTTGGGGGGAAGGGAAGGGTAAAGAGTCTGGTTCTGGGATTTTTGTCAATATTGGAATTCCCAGCATGGAAACTTCCTTCTTCAATGAAGATTAGTTATTTGTTTGTAACTTAGAGTTTTAGAAAATTGCTAGGTACACTAAATGGGTAAGTAAATTGCTTATGATCACACAGCTAATAGGTGTCAGAAGCTGGGTCTTTCTAACTCCAGAGCCAGCTCTTATCTACTATCCCCCTGCTACATTTCATCTTTTATTTAGTCTATCATGCTAAGATGTTCTGGGGACCCACCAAGATCTTCTAGGATCCACTAAGACAGTCTGGGATCCAATTTATTATCTCTCTCCCCCTCCCTTTTGGCTTTGTGCTTTAAGAAAAAAACAACATAAACATGACATCTATGTCTTGAACCATATTGTTGGTAAAAATGTGAACGGTAGAGGGTCTTGGACGGAACCCTGCCTGACATGACCAGAAGCCTCCATTCAGCTTAATAGTAATTGACAATCTTTAGGGAAGATTTTTTAATGGGACAGTATTTTCGCCTCTTTATTCACCTCTCCTTTTTATATAATTTAACTTATTTAGTATGATTGATTTGCAATTATAATTAAATATGATTAATTTATTACTAATTAATTAATGTAGTCTTTATATTTATATTCTTCTCTAGTCTTTAAAGGTCAATCTCAATCTTTATGGTTTTGGTGGCTGATTTTTGCAAATGGACTATGGGGCCGCTTACTGTTTTCTCTTTGAAGAAGGGGCTATTACCATTCCAGCTCTACTAGCTACTCCCTAGCTATGTGACCTTCAACCTTAACTCAGATGTCTCTTAGTCTCCCGGTGGGGTAGCTGATAAGAGATCTCAAAAGCAGTTGGGTGTGGGCCTTGGCAGCAGCTGCGAGCTCAGATGAAACAGAAAACTGGCTGTGTTCCTTTGATGGGGCTCATACCACATGATGACAACCCTCCACTATGTAATTTGTACTTTCTGCTGCTTTTTGTTGTTTTAATATTGCTATTCTAATGCTGTTGCTGCTGCTGCTACTTACTACTAATATTACTACCACCACCACCACCACCACCACAATCACCACCACCACAATCACCACCACCACAATCACCACCACCACCTCCACCACCACCACCACCACCACCTCCACCACTACCACCACCACTACCACCACCACCACCACCACTACCACCACCACCACCATCACCACTACCACCACCACCACTAATAATATCAGCTAGGATTATAATCATCAGGCATAATGGAAAGACCATGGGATCTAAATTGAGGGAGAACTGGATTCTAATTTCACTTATTTTCTCTGGGCCTCACAGTTGCTTCCCTTCAGCCTGGACTAAAAACGATTCTGGCTAATCCTTTCATCCAATGGCTTAGAACTCAGTCTCTAGGTATAACTTCCAACCCAAGCTTTAGTTGCATTACCAGGAGATATTTAGCCACCATCTAAGCAGCCAGTGGACCCTAGCCATAAGCTTTTGAATTTTACCACTTGTAAAATGGGAATAATAATACCCATAGTGCCTATCTCACATTGTTGTTGTGTGGAATGAGATAAGTGTCTCCTCAGCTGCCTACAAATATCCTCACAGCTTCCCCATCTTAAAACAAAACAAAACTTTATTTGATTCTACTATGCTTATTAAGCTATCATTTTATTTTTGTCTTCCCCTTCATGGCTAAACTCCTTGAGAAAGTCAGATACACCTGGCTGCCTCCACTTTGTTAAAGGCTGTGAAGGGGACTCCCAAACTTGTCTTTTAGAGTTGCCATATTTTCCAGAAACAGTGGATCTGGAGCATGTAGGAGGCCCTGAATATATCAAGGACGAAGCTCCCCCTGAGCTGACATACTTTGTCTCACCCAAGCTGGACTCCCTCTGTGTTCTTGGGAGGCAAGACAGGTGTCAGCCATTGTGTGTAATTTAAGATTCTAAATGTGGATTCTAATCTGTTCCCCCAGTTTTGGGGGAAACTGACTAAAAATCACTGATAAAACAAGTTTAGGTTTTTAAGGGTTTATTGGAAAATAGAAAGAAAAAGATTGAGAACAGAATTCTAACAGCCTGGCATTCCTATCTTTCCTCAAATTTCCTGTGAAGTCCTCTGCCGCCACCACCATCAAGTCAGGAAGCCAAAAAGCCCAGCGCTCTCTGCGCAGGCTCCCTTTCCTCCTTCCTGTCTCCTCCCAGACCATAGGAGCCTCCTCAAGTTGATTGGCTGGTAGCCTTGATAGACAGCACCCATGAGCAAACGTCATTTCCTGACGCCAAGGAAAAGCCACAATGCCTCTGAGGCATTTTCCTCATGGTGGAGCTTTCCCACAGCAAGTCTCCAGTGGGTGGCGTCATTCCAATCATTACAATTGTGTGCCAGGTTGGGATAATGCTCGTGCGACTGTGGTCCTCTGCGGATAATCGGACCCTTCTACTTCATAGCCTAAGTGGTTCCCAAGGGAAAAAGAATGAAGCTTTGGCCTTCACCTTGCTCCTCCTGGTAGAGTGGTCTTATCTTTTGCCCCACCTTTGCTGCACTGTTGCCCCTCCCATGTCACACCCCCTCCTGGTATCCCCTACCCGATTTGTCCTTACTTCTGTAAGGACTGGGAACCCATTGGATTCCACACCCATGCTCATTTCTCTTGTAATAAATCTGGTTTTCACATACATCTCATGACTTTGGGATTGTCTGTTGACAACTTCCTCTTCTAAATCTTCTGTAATTTGACTTTTGACATCATTCCTGTTCTCTCTAAAATGTCACTGATCTCTTAATTGCCAAATCAAATGGCCTTTTCCCAATACTTATCTCTCTTGGTCTCCCTGCAGCATTTGACACTATTGATCATGTTTTTCTCCTGGATACTCTTATAAATGATCTCATTTGACTCTCATAACAATCTGTCAAGGTAATTCAATCATCATTTCCTAGTACAGATGAAAAAAACTAAGGCTCTCTTCTCTGTTTTTCCTGATACTTCTCTCTCTTCCTTCTCCTCCTATCTGTGGAAGGTGGGTTTTCACCTGAGAAATGAAGGAAGCCAGTGAAAGCAGGAGAAGGAGATGAGGAGGGAGAGAATTCCAGATATTAGGGATAGACGGTAAAAATGCCTGGAGTGGAGACATGGAGTGTTATGTCTGAGTAATCCATTCCCTGTTCTCTATTTCAACTACTGTGACTAGTTCAAAATATCATCACCTCTCACCTGGACTGTTGTAATACTTGCTCTACTGGTCTCCCTCCCCTAACCCCTCTGGTCTTCAAACCACCCTTCCTTCACCCAGTCTCCAAATTTTCTTCATGTACAGTCCTGATCATAGGATTTAGGAAGGGACCTTAGAGGTAATGTAGTCCAATATGAACAATGAAGCCCAGAGATCTAAGGGTAAAATGACTTGCCCAATGTAACACTCGTATCAGAACTAGAATGAAGTTGTCGGACTTCAAATCATTTTCATCCTTAATCATTAACCCTTAGCACAAGCCCCTGCCAGTATAGCAAGCATTTAATAAATGTTTGTTGATGGATGACTGATTAACTCGATCACTATAAAGTAATGGGGCAAGGCATTATGCTAATGATGACTATTAATGCTAGAGACCAATGATGAAATAATATGATATATTATGTTGATGGTGCACCAGAATGAGGGAAGCTAATCTGGGGGCTCCCTAAGGACGGGTTTTTTTAAGCTATTCTTCCCCTTTGGACTGAAGGCTCCCTGAAGGCACTGCCTTTGCTTTATTTGCTTTATTTATTTATTTGCTTTATTGCTCAAACCTAGGGTCATGTCATTTCCCTACTCAAAAAACTTCTCTGGTTCTCTATTATCTATAGGATAAAAAGAAAAGCTCTTTATGACTTTTAAAGACCTCTACGATCTGGCTCCCACTAGTTTGGGGCAGCTGGGTGGTATAGTGGTTAGAGCACTGGCTAGCTGACACTTAACTAGCTGTGTGACCCTGGGCAAGTCATTTAACCCCAATTGCCTCAAACATTCGGGGCCATCTCCAGTCATCCTGATCTTTATCTTGCCACGGGACCCAGATGGTTCTGGAGGAGAGAGTGAGGTTGGTGACCTTGCACAGCCCTCCCTCACTTAAATCCAATTCACTGAAAGTCATGACATCGCCTCTCGATGTCATGGTCCTCTTCTAAGAACAAAAGACAAAACCACCACCACCACCAACCACCTTTCCAGCTTTATTTCAAACTCTTCTCCTTAATGCCCTCTATATTCCAGCCAAACTGGATTGTTGGCTGTTAACTGATCTCTGCAAGCTACTCTCTTTGTCTGGAACACACTCTTATCTTACCTCTGTTCATTTAAATCTTGCTCTTCCTTCAGGATAAGTTCAGGTACAATTTCCTCAATGAAGTTTTCCGTGATCTACCCTCTCTCCTAATCCACTTCTAGCTGCTGAGATGTCCTCTTCATCTTTAAATTTTCCTAGCACACTTTGTATTTCTTCTTTGCCCTTATTATAGTTCTTTTTTTTCCCCTTCACGGCAATGAGGGTTAAGTGACTTGCCCAAGGTCACACAGCTAGTTAAGTGTCAAGTGTCTGAGGCCATATTTGAACTCAGGTCCTCCTGAATCCAGGGCAGGTGCTTTATCCAAAGACCCCCTAACCATCTCTAGATAGATTTCAGGGGGTCCATGAACTTAGATGGGAAAAAGTTGTATGTTCATTTTAATACAATTGGTTTCTTTTGTAATTTTGTTTTATGCATTTAAAAGCATTGTTCTGAAAGGGTGGGAGGTGTGTGTCTATAAGACTTCACTAAAGTGCCATGACACAAAAAAGGTTAAACCTCTGTTTTCTTATCTGTAAAAGGAGGTTATGGGACTAATGAGTCTCTGGGGGATCCATTATCCCCATCACTAATAACCCCTGCTTTCCCAGAATCATCCCTATCTGTGTACATGCTACATTCCTGCTAGTTCTCCCAGCTCAGTCCCTGACTTCCTCTGGACTTTAAAACCATGAACCCCCCCTGCCCCCACGGGGTACCTTCACCTGCCCACTCTGCTTTCTAGCTTGTTTGTGTGTGCTGTCATCCCCCAGCAGAATGCTCTCAGTGATAGGAACATTTTCTTTTGTAATAAATATTTGTATTTTTATTTTATTAAAAAAATTTTTTTGGTAATAAACATTTTTATTTGTAGTTTTGGGTTACATTTTTATCCCTTCTTCCCTTCCTCCCCTCCCCCCTCCCTGAGGCAGCAAGCAATCAGATATGGATTATACATGTTTTTCTTTTGGCTTGTCTTTATATCCCAAGCATTTAGCACAGTGCCTGGCTCATAGTAAGCACTTAATAAATCCTTCCTTCCTTCCTTCCTTCCTTCCTTCCTTCCTTCCTTCCTTCCTTCCTTCCTTCCTTCCTTCCTTCCTTCCTTCCTTCCTTCCTTCCTTCCTTCCTCATTCCCTCCATCCCTCCTCCCTTCCTTCTTTCCTTCCTTCCTTTTTCCCTCCCTCCCTCTTCTCTCTCCCTCTCCTTCCCTTCCTCCCTCCCTCCCTTCCTTCCTTCTTTCCTTCCTTCTTTTCTTCCTCCCTCCTTCCCTTCCTCCTTCCCTTCCTTCCGTCCTCTCTCCTTCCCTTCCTTCCTTCTTTCCTTCCTTTTTCCTTCCTTCCTTCCTTCCTCCCTCCCTCCCTTATTTCCTTCTTTATTCTTTCCTTCCTTCCTTCTTCCCTTCCTCCCTCTTCTCCCTCCCTCCTTCCCTTCCTTCCTTCCTTCCTTTCTTCTTTCTTTCCTTTCTTCCTTCCTTTTTTCCTTCCTTCTTTTCTTCCTCCCTCCTTCCCTTCCTCCTTTCCTTCCTCCCTCCCTCCCTCCTTCCCTTCCTTCTTTCCTTCCTTCCTCCCTCCCTCCCTTCCTTCCTTCCTTTTTCCTTCCTTCTTTCCTTCCTTCCTTCTTTTCTTCCTCCCTCCTTTCCTTCCTTCCTTCCTCCCTCCCTTCCTTCTTTCCTTCCCTTTTCCTTCCTTCCTTCTTTCCTTCCTCCCTCCCTTCCTTCCTTCCTCCCTCCCTTCTTTCCTTCTTTCTTCTTTCCTCCCTCCCTCCCTCCCTTCTTTCCTTCTTTCTTCTTTCCTTCCTTCTTCCCTTCCTCCCTCTTCTCCCTCCCTCCCTCCTTCCCTTCATTCCTTCCTTTCTTCTTTCTTTCCTTTCTTCCTTCCTTTTTTCCTTCCTTCTTTTCTTCCTCCCTCCTTCCCTTCCTTCTTTCCTTCCTCCCTCCCTCCCTTCCTTCCTCCCTCCTTCCCTTCCTTCTTTCCTTCTCTCCTTCCTTCCTTCCTCCCTTCTTTCCTTCTTTCTTCTTTCCTTCCTTCCTTCTTCCCTTCCTCCCTCTTCTCCCTCCCTTCCTCCTTCCCTTCCTTCCTTCCTTTCTTCCTTCTCTCTTTCCTTCCTTCTTTTCTTCCCCCTCCTTCTCTTCCTTCTTTCCTTCCTTCCTTCCTTCTTTCCTTCCTCCCTCCCTTCTTTCCTTCTTTCCTTCCTTTTTCCTTCCTTCTTTCCTTCCTTCCTCCCTTCCTTCCTTCTATCCTTCCTTCCTCCCTCCCTCCCTTCCTCCCTCCCTTCTTTCCTTCTTTCTTCTTTCCTTCCTTCCTTCCTTCTTCCCTTCCTCCCTCTTCTCCCTCCCTCCCTCCTTCCTTCCTTCCTTCCTTCTTTCCTTCCTTCCACATTGGAAACTCCTGGAGGATAAGGATTATGTCTTTTTTGAAACTTTGCATCCTTACCCCATACTGTAGTGTCTTACATAGAACAGATGAGGCTCCATGCTAGAGTGAAAAGAGGTCTGAACTTGGAGGCAGGAGAAACTCATGCTTAAACCCCACCTACCTCACGTACCAGCTGTGCAACCATGGACAAATCATTGTACACCTACTTCACAGAATCATTATGAGGATCGAATAAGAAAAACATGTGTAGAGCTCTATATCCATATCCGCTCATATCATAATAGCTGCTTAATAGTTTCTGACTTTGAACTTTCATAGAATTCAATAAGACTTTGCTTCTGTACTCATACTTGGTTGTATCTATCACAAGTCCCCGTGCCTCCTCTGCATGCAGAGGGGGTAGGCTGCATCTTCCCTATTATGACTTGGGTAGCGTCCTCACTACAGGGAGAGGGTAAAGACGTATTCATGCTCATTACAATAGATACTCTTTTACTCATGTGTTTATCTTACATAGCCTAACTCTTTTCTTCTAGGAAGGACAGCAGCAGATGGTATCTCAAACCCTTTAAATAACCATCAGCTTTCTATCCTCAAACTATAGGGTAAGTCAGAGGTGTTATGGCGAGGATACAGGAAGAATCAATGTTTCATAATTCTCTCTCGATTACAATCTCACTGGGTCTTCCAGAGAAGCCTTATTAACTCTTCTCTTTGCCTCAGAATCCCTAAATATTAGAGTTGGGAGGAACTGATGTGGTGGAAAGACTATCACATTTGGAATTAGAAAATCTGGACTTGAATTTGGGCCAGGCCCCATACTTACTGTTGGAGTGTGGCCATGTGGCTAGAGAGCTGGACTTGGAGTCAAGAAGACTCGAGATCAAATCTCGCCTAGTCACTTAACCTCTATCAGCCTCAGTTTTTTCCTCTGTAAAACCCCAAAGAGTTGCTTTAAGGATCAAGTGAGATGACATGTAAAGTTCTGTACAGATTGTAAAGGACTCTATAACTATTGTTGTTGTTGCTCACTCTCATTGAGTCTGACTCTTTGTGACCCCATTTGGGTTTTTCTTGGCAAGGATACCGGAGGAAATAATTAACAGAGTGAAAGCATTAGAATTAAGAGGGTTTGGAGAAAGCTTCCTGGACAAGGTGGGATTTTAGTTGAGACTTAGAGGAAGCCAGGGAGCTGAATAGTTGTAGTAATAGGGGACAACCAGAGAAAATGCCTGGAGTGTCTTGTTCATGGAACAGTCAGGAGGCCGGTGCTGCTGGAGCTAAGAATGTGTATCAGGAAGTAAGATGTAAGAAGACTGGAAAGGTAGGAGAGGCTGGGTTATGAAGTGCTCTGAATGCCAAACAGAGCATTTGAATTTGACCTTGGAGGTTATAGGGTGCCACTGGGGGGGTGAGGGAGAGAAGGGGAGAGACAGAGACAGAGACAGACAGAGAGAGACAGAGACACAGAGAGACAGACAGAGAAGACAGAGAGACAGAGACAGAGAGAGGCAGAGAAGGCAGAGACACAGAGACAAGACGGAGACAGAAAGAGACAAGACAAAGAGACAGAAGACAGAGAGACAGAGACAGAGAGAAAAGACAGAGACACAAATAGATACAGAGAAAGACAGAGAAGACAGAGAGACAGAGAGAAGACAGAGAGAGAGACAGAGAGACAGATACAGAGACAGAGGCGAAAAGACAGAGACAGCAACAGAGTGCGTGCGTGTGTGTGTGTGTGTGTGTGTGTGTGATCAGATATGGAAAATCACTTTTATTGGATGGAGAATGCATTGGCATGAGGCAGGCAGACCCACCAGCAGGTGTGAAGTGATGCAGATCTGCACAAGAGTGGTGGCAGCATCAGAGGAGAGAAGGGGATGAATTTGAGAGGTGAAATGGAAAGTCCTTGGCAGAAACATGTTGGATATGGAGGTTGAGAGATAGTGAGGAATTCAAGATGACTCCCATGTTTTGAACCTGAGAAACTAGGAGGATAGTATTATCCTCTACAGTAACAGGAATAATAACAGCATCTACCTCCCAGGGTTCTTGTAAGGATCAAATGAGGTAAACATGTCAAGTGCTTTGCAAACCTTAAAGTGATTTCTAAATATTGTCTATTACTGTGCCTTCTCCTGAATTGTGGGGTAATGTAAATAACACCCGGCTATTCTTTGTTTTTTTCTTCATCCTGATGAAATTGGTTTTATCTTCACCTACAGTTACACTCATTAGTCATGCTTAGAATATCAGAAATATGATGAACGTTCTTTCCCGATGTAGTGAAAGGCATGGGCAGGAAATGCTGCAATTCTTTCTAGAGAGTGAGACACCTCTTCCTACACAATACCTTCTCTCCCCACACTGGAAAAGCTTCTTTCCTCCTGAACCTAGAATTATTTTCTATATTTTTTACCTGCTTATATATAGTATGTATACCAAACAACAAGCATTTGTCAAGTACCTAGCACTGCTGTAGGCACTGGGTATATAAAGATGAAAATGAAACAGTCTGTCTCAATGGAATTTATAGTCTGGGGGAGTGGAATGGAGAGGAGATGACATGTATATGTTGTGTGTGTGTTTCCGTATAGATAGACTATATACTAAATAAATACACACATTATTTCCCCTGACAGAATTTAAGTTCCTTGAGGGCAGGAATCTTTAATTTTTGTCTTCGTGTTCTCGCCATAGAGCACAGTGCCCTGTGCCCAGTGGGTACTTACTAATTCCTTGTTGAAATTAAACTGGCATCACTTACAGCTGGGGGTGGCATGTTTGACTGTCATTGGGTCAGAGTTTGGACGGATTTTCAGGGCTCCAAGGCTTCCCTCGAGTTGCTCACATTTGAGAGATCATTTTTCTTCATTTCTTCCTGGCTTAATCAAGTTGTTATTATTAGTCTTCTCAAGTCAGATGCAAATTGAAAATTGATTGCCATGTCTCAAAGGAATAAGAGCTGTCCTTGTTGTTGAGTCATTTTTCAGTCGTGTCTGACTCTTCATGACCCCATTTGGGGTTTTCTTGGCAAAGATACTGGAGTGGTTTGCCATTTCCTTCTCCTGTTCATTTTACAGATGAGGACACTGAGGCAAATCATGTTAGGTGACTTGCCCAGGGTCACACAGCTAGGAAGTATCTGAGGTCAGATTTGAACTCAGGTTCTCCTGACTCAAGGTCCAATGCTTTATCCCCTGTGCCACCTAGCTGCCCCAGGAGCTGCCCATAGAGATAAATTTGTGTGAAGGATGTAGAAAAATATTTATAGCAGCTCTTTTTGTGGTGGCAAAGAATGAGAAATTGAGGGGATGCCCATCCATTAGGGAATGGATGAACAAGTTATGGCATATGAATGTCATGGAATACTGTTGTGCTTTAAGAAATGATGAACAAGTAGATTTTAGAAAAAGCTGGAAAGATTTACATGAACTAATGCTGAGTGAAGTGAGCAGAGCTAGAACATCATACACAGTAACAGCAACATTGTGTGATGATCAACTGTGATAGACTTAGCCCTACTCAGTAATATGATGATCCAAGACAATTCCGAAAGACTCATGATAGAAAATCCTACCCATATCCAGAGAAAGAACTATGGAGTCTGAATGCAGAACGAAGCATACCATTTTCACTTTTTTGGGGGGTTTTCTTTCTCATGTTTTCTTTTTCCTTTTGTTCTGATTTTTCTTTTACACCATGACTAATGTGGAAATATGTCTAACATGATTGTACATATATAGCCTATATCAGATTGCTTGCTGTCTTGGGGAGGGAGGAGGGAAGGGAGGGAAAAAATTTGGAACTCAGAATCTTATAAAAATGAATATTGAAAACTATCTTTACATGTAATTGGGAAAAAATAAAATACTATTAAGTTAAAAATATTGTGTGAGGGAAGGTAAATGAACAGGATAAATTCTCACAAACTCCTTTCCTTTCTTGTTTTCTTGTGAGGATTGTTTGAAGGAACTTGAGGATATTTGGGGAAAACCGAGTGTCTTGAAGAATCTAAAGGGGTCACAGAGAAGAAAGATTTACTCCTTTTTGGCCCCAGAGGGGAGAAGTAGGACCAGTGGTAGAAATTGCATTGAGGTGGATTTGGTATGCTAGAGCCTGTTCCTATTGAGAGCTGGTTGTTAAATTTTTAGTGTGAGTATTCACACCTTGGAAATAGACAGATGCTAAGAATCAGGGCTTGGTTTATAATTTTGTTGATTGTCTAACTTTAATAAAGTGATAGAGAAAATGTTAATAATGTGATTAAACTTAAGTGTGGTGTGTACATTCTTCCCCCCTGGAGAGTTGTTGTTAAACATTTACCAGCACACTCTTACATTTAAGATAAAACCTCTTAACAATTAGAGTGGTCCAAGAGGGCAATGGGCCGGCCACCTTGGAAGGTGGTGGGTTCCCCTGCCCTAGACATCGTCAATCAGATGCAGCATGTCCACTTGCAGGGAGATTTCTGTTCAGATGCAGATTGCACTGTAGCAAGAGGTCTTTTTTTTTTTTTAAACACATTTTCATTTTAGAATTTTATTTTCCCAAATTACATGTAAATACAAATTTTGACATCTTTTTTTTTAAGACTTTGTGTTCCAAAAGCAAGAGGTCTTAACCTTTTTTTGTGCCATGGGTACCTTTGGGAGTCTGATGAAGTTCATGGATCTCTTCTAAGAATAATGCTTTCAAATGCATAAAATAAGATACATAGGATTACAAAAATTATATTAAAATTTTAAAAGGGTTCACAGACCCCAGGTTAACAACTCCTGGAGTAGATAATTGCTGATGTTCATTCCATCTCTGAAATTTGATGTTGCATTCCAAGGCAGAAAATGAGGTCTTGGGTCTCAAACCATTTGCTAGTTTTTCAATTTTAGATAATTAATTCATTTCACTTCTATAAGCCTAAGTTTCCTCACCCGAAAAATGGGAATAATAATATTCACACCATCTACCTAACAGGTACTCACCCCTGTGAGTATCAGATAAGGTCGTGAATGTGAAAGTACTTTCTAATTAGAAAATTCTATATGCCTACGAACAGTTATTAATTATTATTGTGTAATTGAGACCCTTGGTCCCTGCCTACCAAACCAAGTTCTAGCTTTTGTAGTTGGGTAAGAAAGGGACTAATAAATTAGGATTTCAAGTGGAAATGATGCATATTACTGTGGTTGGGTGTTTAAAATCCTGTAGCATTTCAGGGGCAGCTAGGTAGATGATGTAGTGGATAGACCACTGGCCCTGGAATCAGGAATACCTGAGTTCAGATGTGACCTCAGATGCTTACTAGCTGTGTGACCCTGGGCAAGGCACTTATGAGCTGGAGACTCAACAATCAAACAATCAAGCATTTCAGTAGAGTGGACGTTAAGAAGTTAGCCTTAGGGGCAGCTAGATGGCGAAGTGGTTAAAGCACCGGCCCTGGACTCAGGAGTACCTGAGTTCAAATCCGGCTTCAGACACTTGACATTTACTAGCTGTGTGACCGTGGGCAAGTCACTTAACCCCCATTGCCTAAAAAAAAAAAAAAAGAAGTTAGCCTTAATTGAGTCTTTGGCTTTGTAGCTAAATAAATTAAAGGCTTGTTGTCTGCTTGGTATAAAATCAATGAATCCTAGAGTTGAAAGGGTTGTTAAAAGTTATTTAGTTCAATCTCTCTTCCACCACAGGAACCCATTCCACAGGGTTGCTGGAGAGATGAGATCGAGCCTGTGCTTGAATACTTAGCTGAGTCAGGATTCAAAAAGATCCCTACGGGCTAGAAATACGGGTTCTGAAAAAGACATTAAGCCAAGTTGCTACAAATCCCTTAGCTTCACTGAAATCTAGGGATCTCTCTGTCTCTGTCTCTGTCTCTCTGTCTCTCGTCGGGGTGGGAATGCGGATAGACTTTAGACATTATCAATCTAGTTAACAGGAGTTCTTGACCTGGGGCCTGAGAAACTTTTTCAAAGTTTTGATAACTGTATTTCAATATAATTCGTTTCCTTTGCAATCTTATGTATTTGATTTTATGCATTTGAAAATGTCGTGCTGTTATGCTGAGAAGGGTTCACCAGTCTGCCAAAGGGGTCCGAGACACAAAAAGAGTTAGAATCTTTGCTTTAGTCCAATTCCTTTGTTTTACAGATGAGGAAACTGAGGCCGACGGTGAGGAAGTGACTTGCCCAAGACCATTCACGAGGCCTCGTCTCATTTCCCAACTTTTCTGTTTGGGAATGGGGTGCCCGCACACACACCTCCCCTTCCCCTGGCCAGCCCCGCCCCCCTGGCTAGGCCCCTCCCTCGGACTCCTCCTTCCCCTCCTCTTCTTTCCCACAGATCTTCCCACAGAGCTTCCCGGACACCCAGAAAGCTGCTGTCTGGAGTGAGTTGGGGTGCCCCGCGGCGGCCGGGCCTCGCTCGCTTGCCCGCTCCCTTGTGCACCGCGGACTGCGGGACGCTGGTGGCCGGCTCGCCCGCGGGCCAGCCGGCTGGGGGAGGGGAGGGCTGGGAGGAGAGGAGCCAGGCTGCGGAGCTAGCGGAGCGCGGGGAACGGGGGCAGGCGGCGGAGCGGAGCCCGGAGGAGCGGGCTTGCCCTGGCGCGGAGACTGCGGCGCCCGGAGCCAGCGGACCTGAGCAGCTGGGGCCGGCCTCCCGGAGCTGGGGGCGGGCCGGGGAGGAGCCCCGCGGCTGCCGGAGCCCGACACTCTTCCCGGGACTTTCAACCCTCCGGGACGTGTCCAGACCCCTTCTCTGCAGCCGTTGTGGCCGCTAAGGGGACGGAAGCTGGCTCTTGTCTTGGGGATCGGGACCAGGCTGTGGCGGGATCGCCAGGATCCCTGGAGTCAATATTACCCCCTCCTCCGGGGAGGCCACTGGGGTCGCTCTGCGTGGACTAAGGAGCTGGAAACTGATCGCTCAGGCGCTGGGCTTTCAAGCAAGAGCCGGAGTTTCCCTGGAATTCCCTGCCCTGCCTAGAAGTGCTGTGGCTTTCCAGGTTTGCACCCAGGAAGGGGGGTGCCTGTGAGGGACACCACGTCCCCGCTTCGTTCCCACTCCTGACTCAGGATGGCGGCCATCAAGGCCCTGCAGCAGTGGTGCCGGCAGCAGTGTGAGGGCTACCCCGAGGTCAACATCACCAACATGACCACCTCCTTCAGGGACGGCTTGGCCTTCTGTGCCATCCTGCACCGGCACAGACCAGACCTCATGTGAGTAGTGGGTGCCCCGGAACCTTCCAGGGGCAGACAGCTCTGCTCCTCTCAGCTCCAGACAAGTGCTGGTTGGCATCAACCTGACCCAGGTCCGGGCTGCTGCTCGCCTTCACCTTGAATGAAGCTAAGCTTCCTGCCGTCTGGTTTCTCGGGGCTCTTTGTTTCAGGACCTCCCACCAAGAAAGGGACGGGGGTGGGGTGGGATGGGACAAAACCACAATCAGGCACATCTCTGTGAAGAGGCAGGGAGGTTTAGAGGATACGATACTTACTGGTAATGGAGGCAGGAACACCTGGGGCCAAATCCCTTCTCTAGGACTCAGTAATTACGTGAATACGAGCAGCTCCCTCTACATTTTTCTTTCGTTTCCCCCCCTTTTTTTTTGCAGGGCAATGAGGGTTAAGTGACTTGCCCAGGGTCACACAGCTAGTAAACGTCAAGTGGCTGAGGCTGGATTTGAACTCAAGTCCTCCTGAATCCAGGGCCGGTGCTTTATCCACTGCCGCCACCTAGCTGCCCCTCCCTCTATATTTCTTAACCTTAGTTTTCCTATCTGTAAAGTGGGGACAATCATAGCCACAATACCTACTTCATACGGTTTTTCTGAGGTGTGAATGAGATAGTATGCATAAAGGGCTTTGAAAAGTTTAAAGGGTAGTTATTGTTATGCCCAAGAAGCTGGGCTACTAGGCAAAGATTCCAGGAGTCCAGGCTCCTCCTACTCCTCCCTTCCTGGAAAAATCAGTGCAGAAAGCACCTCTTCTTGGGTCACTTGACACATCCCACCCCCAGATCTCTAGTTGTTCCTGCAATGGTTCATGCCTCTCTCTGCCCTCTGATGAGTGGGGATCAGCACCCTTTCGGAAACTTTCAGGATCTTAAGTTTCTTTTGTCCTGAGACCCAACTTTTGATTTGCCCAGAGCCAGAGCCAGAGGGATGCTGGGATGGTGGAAAAGTCCTTCTTTTCTCTGGAGCCAGTTGGGCCAGGTCAGGAGGGGCTCAGTTTGGCTGGGGATGGGGCTTTGCAGAAAGGGTGAGATGCTGGTCCAGCAGACCAGAGACTGACTGGGAGCCCAGAACCTGCTCTCCTTCAGGAGCTCTGGAGACAGTGGGTTATTGCCGGCCAGTCAGGCCTATGAAGGGGGGGAAGGGGGTGGGGTGGGGTCTGGACACAGAGCTGGAAGTGAGGAACTCCCAAATCTTAAACTAGAATCCTATTTCCCCACAGGAGACTAGGGGAGGGGGTTGAGGAGGGAACAGAACCAAGCATTTCCCCTTCTAGGCTCCCAGTAAGGAAAACTTCTTAACCCATAACCCCCTTGTAGAATTGTGCCTCAGGGAAGATCTGAACTGGTAGGTGGTTTTTCCAGGGCTTTTGTTTGGAAAGAGCCTAGATTCCTGCTGTTGGTGCTAAACACTGGGTTTCCTGGGCTATAGAGAGTAACCAGTGAGGCCTCCCCACCCTCCCTCGCTGAAGCCAAGGCCATGCTGGGTGTGGAGGAGGAGGTTGGATAAAAACAATTCTTCAGAGGTGTAACTGCCCAACTGAGAGTAGTTTGAAATGTTCCCATTCTGGAGTTTGGAGTTAGGGGAATGAAGTGCCAAGGAGGTAGGGCTCAGGAATACACTGGCATGTGGTACTGTCCTAGTAAACCTGTGGTGCGACTCATTTGGAGCAACTGTCTGTAGTGGCCACTGAAGGCCAGGAGTTGGGAATGAATGGAAACTAGTCAACCGGTCCTTGCCACCACCAGCCAGGCTGGTCACGTGGAGACTTGTTCTTTGGCTTCTGTTCCTGCTGCTGCAGAGAAGGCAAGAAACCCTGTTAGAAAATGGCTTTTATTTTTATTTATTTTGCTCCCTCCTCTCTTATACTGGGCTACAAGCTTCCCCATAGTGGATTTGGAGATACTCAGAGATGCCATTTCGAGTCTAAAAGAAAATTTAAATGTGTAGAGGAATGCTTTTGCCCTTTAAAAAAAAATGAAAATGTTTGTTTCGGCTCTGTTTTCTTCAAACGGTCATTTTCAGCCGGGTGTTAAGATTTTATTGCATTCCTCCAAACACACGCACACGTTCCTGGGCAGTGTGGTACTGTGCAAGGAAGATTGAATTTGGAGTCAGAGGATCTCGATTCAAATCCTGTTTCTGCTGCTTACCCTGTGTATCATCTTGGGCAAGTCACTTGACTGCCTTTGTGCTCCAGTTTCCTCCTCAGTAAAACGTTGACCAGTGGCGTGAAACTCAAATAGAAGCAGGGGCCACCAGTCTGCACATGTTGATCCCTGGGGACGACATATTGACTTAGTTTTAAAATGTGATTTTACCTGTGTTTTTATTGTGTTATTATTTATATTGTTAAATATTTCCCAGTTACATTTTAATCTGGTCCCAGGGGCACATTGAGGTTATTGTGGACTGACTGCATGAGAATGTTGGGACCTCTGAGGTCAATCCAATTCAATTCAGTAAATATTTAGTAAGCACCCACTACTCACCAGGCACTGGGCTAAGGACCACTGCGTGTGGTCCTTTCCATCTCTGTTCCTATGACCCATCCAAACGTTGAAATGTCATATGTTTGCTTGAATGACAAAATGGGACTAAAACAGTCATATCCTGTGACCCCTTGGGCTAATTTTGTTAAGTATGAAAGTGCCCTGAACTTGAAAGTCACAAGACCTGAATTCGAATCTCAGCTCTGCTGCTTTTTTTTACCTGTGAGAGCTTTGGGCCAGTCACTTGCCTTTTCTGGGTGTAAGTTTCCCTCTCTGTGAAATTGCCGGGTCAGACTAGATGACCTCTAAGTTCTCTTCCATCTCTCGATCTATGATTCTATGACTCAGTGACTAGGGAGACAAAACCGTGTGTCTCATGAGGACAGAGCTGGTCAAAAGCACTTTGCCAGTAACCTAGAACTCCATAGTCCAGAAGTTTAGCTGCTCACCCTGCTGGTGTGCTGGCAGAGGGCGGCCAAATGGATAGACTGAGGCTTGTCTCATGGGTGCCAGGAATTTCTCTCCCCTTCCCTTCCATGACCATCCACCCGACTCCCTCAGATTTCTCTTATAGTGTAAGGGAAAGGGAGTTGGGAGGGAAGGGCAGCATGGCCCAGCCTGGCTTGTTATGATAGTCATCTTCTTGCTTTCTTCTGGACTCCTTGGGTTCTGCCCAGCTTCCCTTTTCTGCTGCTGCTTGGCGTATCACTGGAGTTTTGTGTGCATGTGTGTGCCAGCATGTGTGTGTTACTAGGCCAATTTCCTGAACCACATGTGCTCATCTGTCTCCTGCTGCTTCCCTGTTTCCTCCTTCTCTGTCTTCTTTCAGGCACCAGCAAAGTCTCCTAAATTATTGGGGTTTCTCAGATCCCTGGAGCCTGTCCCTCGAAAATCCCCTTGGCCTTATTCAGACACAAGCTATCTGTCCTTTTCTGCTTGCTGGGGTAATTTGCCTGCTGAGTGACATGGAGTTGTTCTCTGTTCTTCCTTGAGGGGGAGTCCCCTTTCGAGGACCAGTCAGTGAGGAAACACCTGGGAAAGGCCTGGAAGTGACCCTCAAATCAGTAGTTTAAAGGCTCTTTGGAGGATTGTAAAGCAGGGCAGGGCAGGGAGGCTGAAAATTCTAAGCTGTTGGTGTAACCCATACCCAGGACATCCTTAGGGGATGCCAATGTCGGAAGCAAATAAAACTTTGTCTCCTCTTCTTCCTTCCCCAATATTTCTATTTAGGTGATATGATGAAAGCAATTTAAAAATCATTAACAAGCAGCCCAAAGGGTGTTTATATGTTTAGGAGTGGGGAGGGTCAGGCTTTGTTGACTTGTAGAGATGATGGGTGAGAGTGATGAGTGTATGTGAGTGTTAGGTTTTTATTTAGCACTGGCTGATATCATCTTTTTTCCTCATCCATCCTCCTGGATGTCTCCAGAATTACTACCTATGCTTCTAGTGACACCAAGGGCCAGCTGTTCAGTCAATCCACCAATGTCTTTGGTCATGCTCATCCCGACCAGGACCAAGGAGAATATGAGAGTCAGGTGTCCTCTTGACCAACAAGGTGGCCAAGCACCCAATAACAATTTGAAATATTCAACTCCCAGCTGTCCTTATTTATAAAAGTATCTAGGGCAGCTAGGTAGTGCAGTGGATAAAGCACTGGCCCTGGAGTCAGGAGGACCTGAGTTCAAATCGGGCCTCAGACACTTGATACTAGCTGTGTGACCCTGGGCAAGTCACTTAACCCTCATTGCCCCACCAAAACACAAAACAAAACAAAAAGTATCCAAAAATTCCATTTATATGGGCATTAATTTTTTTGGGGGGGTGGGGTGGGGTAATGAGGGTTAAGTGACTTGCCTAGGGTCACACAGCTAGCAAGTGTCAAGTGTCTGAGGCCAAATTTGAACTCAGATCCTCCTGAATCCAGGGCCGGTGCTTTATCCACTGTGCCACCTAGCTGCCCTCCTATATGGCCAATAATTTTTTACAGAATTCTTTATATTTGACTTGTATAATGTGAATTGGGGGGAGCAGCTATTTTATCTTAAGAATTACTTGTCTTGGGGACAGCTAGGTGACACAGTGGATAAAGCACTGGCCCTGGATTCAGGAGGACCTGAATTCAAATCTGGCCTCAGACACTTGCCACTTACTAGTTGTGTGACCCTGAGCAAGTCACTTAACCCTCTTTGCCCCACAAAAACCAAACCAAACCAAACAAGAATTACGTGTCTTTTTTTTTTTCTTTTTAGTGAGGCAATTGGGGTTAAGTGACTTGCCCAGGGTCACACAGCTATTAAGTGTTAAGTGTCTGAGGTCGGATTTGAACTCAGGTCCTCCTGACTCCAGGGCCAGTGCTCTATCCACTGCGCCACCTCACTGTCCCAGAATTACTTGTCTTAATCCGACTTTATCGGTTTTTTAATTTAATTTTTTCAATGAACAGTTTCATTTTCTCTCCCCCCTCCTATGACGAAAAACAGAAATGAAGACCTTTTAACACAAATACATAAACAAGCAAAATAAATTCCCTCATTAGCCATGCCAAAAATATATATATCTCATTTTGCATTTTGCCTGATGTTAAGTTTAGTTCATGTCACCTGAGTCTGCTCTGGCTTACCCTATAGGGAAAAGTTGGCCCATGAGTGTGTAGGATACAAGAGGAAGGCAGCTTAGCCTTCCAGATTTTTGCCCAGGAGGATTCCCCAAATGGGAAAGAAACAAGAGCCAAGGATCTAAGGGATGGAGGAAGCTGACGACTTTCTGAGCCTGTTGCCTTGCTCCCAAGCTAACTCACTCTGGAACCATCTGGGGGCTCTGATAATCTTTCTTACTTTTAAAGGCCCCCAGGAGAAGGATAGGAGACATCCTGTTTTAGTATCCAACAACCTCGACATCAGGAAGCCCTTCCTTTTGTTAAATCTCCAAAACCTTCCTGCAAATTCCTTCTTGGTCCACCCTCAGTGGGAATGGAGAATCTCTCTGAATAGTAACTCACTGTATTTTTTTTTTTTTAGTGAGGCAATTGGGGTTAAGTGACTTGCCCAGGGTCACACAGCTATTAAGTGTTAAGTGTCTGAGGCCGGATTTGAACTCAGGTGCTCCTGACTCCAGGGCGGGTGCTCTATCCACTGTGCCAACTAGCTGCCCCTACTCACTGTATTCATGAAGAGTCACCCCTCAGCCCCATGGAATGAATAATTCTTGTTCCTCTAACCTTTCCTCTCCAATGGCTCCAAATTCAATAAACATTTATGAGGCACTTACTGCATGCAAGGCTCTGATGCTAAGCGCTGGGGGAATGCCAAGATGGAAAACACAATACGGTCTCTAACTTAAGGTGTGGTGGTGGAAAGGACTGTTTGAAGTCAGGGGAGTCCTGGGTTGGAATCCTGACTCCCACACTTCCTTATTTCTATAATGGGGATGGTAACACTTGCACTAGTTCGCTTTAGGGAAAGCGGTTTGTAAACCTTGCAGCGCTGTGTAAATAAATAAGAGGGACAATGGACACGTACAAGGAAGTGCGTTAAAGGGGAGAGTGTAAGCTGTGTATGTAGGTAAGCCAGCCCTTAGCACACAGTAAGTGCTTAATAAATGGGTGGTTTTTTTTTTAATGCATTCATGATCTCTCAAAAGGAGAGATTAAACCAAATGTTCTAGGAAAATTTGATGAAGGAGAAATCGCTTTCATTTTTTTCAATCGCTGTAGGGGAGGGGAAATTGGGAAAGACTTCTAGGAAGCCTCAGAGCGGAGCCTGGAAGGAAGAGAAGGATTTTAGCCTGCAGAGAAATGGAGGAGGTGTGTTCTAGGTCTGGGGGACTGCTTTTGCAAATGCCTGGAGGTAGGAGAGATGGGGCTGGGGAGGAAGCTAGTTTTCTTTCCAGTTTGGAATGTTCGGAGGATCTTCAGAGCCTGGTTTAGCAGTTTGCATTTTACATTATAAACTCTAGGAGAAGCTCCCACGGATTTTTGACATGTGCATTAAGATGATTTTGGCAGCTGTGTGAAGGATGAATGCATGGGAGAAGGGAAGAGGCTGGAGGTAGTTAGAGAGATGTCCTTTGTAACGTAAGAACGTGGAATTGGGACAAAATAGGATCGCTGCTTTCTGAGCAGGGGGAAGGTGTGGGATTTTGATTCAGATTTTTTTTGAATGAGTTGCTGAGGCCAGAGATTCAGCCTGACATCGTAGCTATGCCAACTCACTCTTGGTGGGCCAGGCCATTGCCCTTAAGCTCTCCTCTCTGCCTACTGGTTTTCCCCAGAGATTGAGGGTATGGTAGTATCAGGACCATAAACACTGAGGAAGAGCCTTGAGAATGGGTCCTGCTGAAGGGATTGGAAGCCTCCAGCTCACGTGTGCAGGCTAGGTGGTGACGACAGTCTCCCTGGCCAGCCCAGGTGAGCACAGTCCTGGAAAAAGTTGGTCACACCCTTCCAGGGCGGGTCTCCCCACTGCTTTTCCTCTTGGCAGCAAAGGTGGTTGCTAAAACCACTTAAAAGGGACCTCAGCCCCTCTGATGTTTGGAGATACCCTTCTGCCAAGCCTGAAATTGCCCATTAGAAAGTCCACGTGTTTCAGGAAAGGGTTCTGCATTTCCCCAATGTCCCATGCTCTAGTACCTCTGGAAGAGAAAAAGGAGGATCTGAATTTCTATAGCCTAGGGAAGGGAAGATTAAAGAGCCGATGGATCTTTCACTGGAGGCTAGACAAGAGGAAAGGGAACTTGGGGGAGAAGAAGGCTTTAAGGGCCTTAGGTGAGATGTTAGAAAGATGTTACTTCCTGAGGGTAAGACCCTTGGAGGAGAGTGCTGTGTTTCTGGGTTGCTTTGTGTCTGTTTCTGCCCAAAGACAGGAGGACAGACTAGCTCATCTTTTGTGGAAACTTCCAGCCCAAGGAAACCAAAAATCTGCTCTTCCGTCTTTTTGAGTCCCATACGGGTTATGTTTTTGCGGGGCAATGAGGGTTAAGTGACTTGCCCAGGGTCACACAGCTAGTGTCAAGTGTCTGAGTCTGGATTTGAACTCAGGTCCTCCTGAATCCGAGGCCAGTGCACCACCTAGCTGCCCCCACCCCCACCCCCAGAGGGGTTATGAAGAGGGCAATGAAGGTGGGGAAGGGGCACAGGTCCAAGATGGCAGTGCCCAGGCTTTCTCTATGTGGCGCCAGATCCAGCCTGCCTTCTACTTAGACATCTCACTTGTCTCCTGCTGGAAAGCAATTTCCTTCCTTGCCTAGGCATCAAGACTCACTGGAAGTAGTGGCTCTGGAGAGAGTGGGGAAGGGAGGGGAAGGAGGGGGCTATGGTTGACCTCACTTCCCACACGAAGACACTAAGACATTTAGCAGGAAGTCTGGAGCCTGTCTTCCAACGGCCGAGTGGACCAGTGGCCTTCTATTCTGGAGGTGAGGGGGTACTCTGCTCCAATGACCTTTTCCCTTTCCTGTTGTTTTCTTTCCAGAAAGCACATGGAGAGGAATAGACATTTTTTTTTCTTCCCCCTCATCACTTGGTGTCTGGCGGCTGGTGTGCTCAGACCCCAATGTGAAGATGCCCCTTGGGGAGAGAACTTGAACTTTCTCTCCCTTGGGAGAGGAGAAACCCTAGTCGATTTCCCAACTTTTTTTTTTTACCACAAGAGAAAAAAAAATCTGGATATTCTTGGGTTTTCCCCTGCCTCAGGCTGTGGTGAAGGGACTATTGGGAAATAGGAGAAGCTTATTCCAGCAGCCTTGGACACTTTTGTACAGATGTGGTCCCCATACTGGACCTTTGCTTCCATTGCCCCCCATTTTCATCGAAACCTCTTAGGATCAGGGGAGACAGAACCAGCAGCCCTGTTGTACGTGCCCCCAGGAGAGGCCCTGCTCTCTGCATTGTGCCAGAGTTTTCTGGGTGGCTCAGGAAGTCCAGAAGGGGAGGGATACATCTCTAGAACCGACTCCCTGGAGGCAGAAGGCGGCAGTTTTTTCCTCTGTAGACGTGGCGTCAAGGAACGGAGCAATTCTTTCCTAGACATAACCCTTTCTGTCTCCCTTTGTCTCTGGCACATGTTTCTTGGTCTCTGTGTCCTTGTCTCACTTTATTTCCATCCTAGCACCTAGTAAAGTGTCTTGTGTTAAGTATTAATACTAAAGTAGGAAGTAGGAACTTAATAAAGACTTGTTGAATGAATGGCTGGCTAGCTGTCTCCTTTGGTCTCTTTCTTGGTGTTTGATTTTGTGCATCAGTCTTTGGGTCTCCCTTTGTCTTTTTTTTTTTTTCATCTCTCTCTCTGTCTTGCAACCATCCACTGGATTGTGGTGTGTTAGCAGAGGGGCTGCTTACTCTTTTTCTCTCTGTGGGATTAACTCCAGATGTGGTAGAGAAGCCAGGGTGGGAAGGTTTTGATGAAGCACTTTTCCTTCCCCTGGTAGTACCCTCCCCCTCCCCTTCCAACCCTCCCCTCCCCCCGGCCCCCCGCCCCCCCAGCCCCCCCCCCACCTTCTACCCCTTTAGTGGTTGGATTTTGTTCTAAGTCATAAAGCAGCGTGAGGTCAGCACTCCAGGAATTTGGAAGTGGGTATAAAATCCCCAGGAGCCCCAGGGCCGGTTAGTGAGAGGTGGTTGGGACTGGAGATCTGTGAGCAGCTGCTGGCTCTCATTTCTCAACAGATGTTTGTGCGTGGCCATAAGGGGCTACAGTCAGAGCAAGAGCAACTTGGCAGGCAGAGAGGGGGGTGCCTGCTCACTGTGTTGGTGGGGATCGAGGTTGCTTAAGTTCTCCTTGCCCGGTATTTGCTTAACAGGGTGCTGAACACACAGTAGGTGCTCTGTAATTAGTTGCTGAATGAATGAATGAATGAGTGAATGAATGGGGGGAAATGCTTGATGAATGAATGGGTTTTATTTGGAAGCAAAACAGAAAACATTATAAACCCCTCATATGAAACAACTGTGTATTTGCACCTGGAATGCTTTTAGAGTTTAGGACTATACCGGGCTTCTTAACCTTTTCTGAGCCCCTTTGGCAGTGTGGGGAAGCCTATAACCCCTTCTCAGAATAACATTAAGTGCATAAAATAAAATCAAATCTCTAGGATTACAAAGGAAACTAATTATATTGAAATAGGGTCATTAAATATTTTTAAGAAACACATTCATGGACCTCAGAATACGGGTCCCTCTGTAGAGTAGAATCGGAAATGGTTCAGAAGAGCAATGATCTGAGAGTTGGAGAGCAGCTTGGAAAGGACAGACGGTAGTAATTAGACCTAGTCAGGCACAGGATCCCAGGATTTAAGCACTGCAAGAACCTGAGACAGCTTCCAAGCCTCTCATTTTACAGATGAGAAGACTCAGGCCTGGAGAGGGGAAACAAATGCATTGCCTCCTTTGCAAAGGTAAAGGATGTGAGGAGAATCATGTGACCAAGAAATGTGGAGTTGACAGAGACCTCCATGGTCCAGCTCTTACATATATCTATATATTTGTCTCTAAATCTATCTATCTCTGTCTATCCATCCATCTATCTGTCTGTCTGTCTTATCTGTCTATCCGTCCATTCATCTGTTTATCCATCTATTCATCCATCCATCCATCCACCCATCCATCCATCCATCCATCCATCCATCCATCCATCCATCCATCCATCCATCCATCTTTCTATCTGTCTTATCTGTCTATCCGTCCATTCATCTGTTTATCCATCCATTCATCCATCCATCCATCCATCCATCCATCCATCCATCCATCCATCCATCCATCCATCCATCCATCCATCTTTCTGTCTATCTGTCTTATCTGTCTATCCGTCCATTCATCTGTTTATCTATCCATCCATCCATCCATCCATCCATCCATCCATCCATCCATCCATCCATCCATCCACCCACCCACTCATCCATCCATCCATCTTTCTGTCTATCTGTCTTATCTGTCTATCCGTCCATTCATCTGTTTATCCATCCATCCATCCATCCATCCATCCATCCATCCATCCATCCATCCATCCATCCATCCATCCATCCATCTTTCTCTCTATCTGTCTTATCTGTCTATCCATCCATTCATCTGTTTGTCCATCCATTCATCCATCCATCCATCCATCCATCCATCCATCCATCCATCCATCCATCCATCCATCCATCCATCCATCCATCCATCCATCCATCTTTCTCTCTATCTGTCTTATCTGTCTATCCGTCCATTCATCTGTTTATCCATCCATTCATCCATCCATCCATCCATCCATCCATCCATTGTCCCATCCATTGTCCCATCCATTGTATATCCAACAACTGGTCATTCAGCCTCTGAAGACCTGCAGTAATAAGGCAATCTACTCCTGTTAGGTGGTCCACTTCCTTTTTCGTATATCTTTGAAAGTTAGGTATTTTTCTCCCAGTCACCATTTTAAACCTTTTCTTTGCTTCTCAAGCCTCTGACACCTCTGCCTCTTCCGCTGCCTCTCCCCCGCCCCTCCACTCCCTCACCTTGGCTAAGGATTGTGCAAACTCTACTAAGAAAACTGAGACCATTCAATGTGAGCTCCCTCTTCTCTAATTCTTTTTATTTAAAAAAACCTCTCCTTGGCATGGTCTCCTTTTCCCCAGTCTCTGACAAAGAGGTACCCCTTCTCCTTGCTGAGGCTGACCCCTTACACATACATTCGATCCAATCCTCTCCTGGCTTCTCCAATAGTCTCAACCCTCAATTATGCCTTAACATTCTCACTATCAGTTGGCTCCTTAT
This sequence comes from Dromiciops gliroides, assembly GCF_019393635.1. Lineage (NCBI taxonomy): Eukaryota > Metazoa > Chordata > Mammalia > Microbiotheria > Microbiotheriidae > Dromiciops > Dromiciops gliroides. Next base: position 535,318,070 of record NC_057861.1, read on the forward strand.
TGTTCAGTTTCAGTCATGTCCACCTCTTCTTGACCCCATCTGGGATTTTCTTGGCAAAGATACTGGAATGGTTTGCGATTTCCTTCTCCAGCTCATTTTATAGTTGAGGAGACTGAGGCAAACAGGTTTAATTGACTAGCTTAGGGTTGCACAGTTAGTAAGTGTCTGAGGCTGGATTTGAACTCAAGTCCTCTTGACTTCAGGTCCAGCACTATATCCACTGTGCCACCTGGTTTCTGACTTCCTTCTTTACTCTTTCAAATAGTCTAAATCTTCACCATCTTTTTTTTTTTTTTAAGTGAGGCAATTGGGGTTAAGTGACTTGCCCAGGGTCACACAGCTAGTAAGTGTTAAGTGTCTGAGGCCGGATTTGAACTCAGGTACTCCTGACTCCAGGGCCAGTGCTCAATCCACTGCGCCACCTAGCTGCCCCAATCTTCACCATCTTTAAAAAAAATCTTTCAGTAGACCCACCATCCCATCAAGCTATTATCTTTCCTATATTTCTTTTCAGACAAACGCCTTGGAAAAACTGTTCTCTCTGACTCTACTTCCTCTCAATCTGGATTCCTACCTCATGATTTAATGGAAATTCCCCAAAAGTTACAAATAATTTGTTAGTTATCTGTCCATCTTAATGCCTTCTCTCTGGGATTCTCTTTAATTTATCCTGTATCTTGTTTCTGCATAGTTTGTATATTATTCCCCTATTAAATTATGAGTACCTTGAAAGCAGGGATATCTCTATCTATCTATCTATCTATCTATCTATCTATCTATCTATCTATCTATCTATCTATCTATCTATCTATCTATCTATCTATCTATCTATATTTCCCCAGTGGCTGGAACATAGTAGGTTCTTAATACATGCTTGTTGACTGATGGACTGAGTGATGGTCTTTACTTAGTCATAATTCTTTTTTTACTTCTCTCTTGCATTTGATGCTGTTTACTGTCTTCTCTTCCTGGATTCTATCTCCTCACTCTCTCCTCTCTCTTTGTTGCTGTTGTTTTTTTAAAATGATTTTAACTCTCTCTCTCTTGGTTCATTTCCTACCTGCATAATCACTCTTTCTGGGTCTCCTTTCCAGATTCATCAGGCATATCACACTCCCTAATCATGGGTGTTTCCCAAAATTTGGTCCTAGGATCTTTTCTTTCCTCCTACTACATTTTCTTTCTCACTAATCTCATCAGCTCTCCTGAATTTAACTATAATCTCTATCCAGATGAATCCCAGATTTATAAATCCAGCCCTAGTCTCTCCCTTGAGCTTCAGTCCTACACCATCGATTGCTCATTGGCTATTTCAAAGTGAATATCTCAGAGACGTCTTAAACTCTATACCCCAAATTGAACTCCCTGGACTCTTCATTTTTCTAAACATCCCTAATTCTGTAGAAGGCATCATCAGCCTTCCAATCTCCCTGGTTCATGACCTTGGTATTATCTTGGACTCCTCACCGTCCCTCACCCCATATATCCAATCAATTGTCAAATCTTGCCATTTCTTAGCTTCCCAACAGCTCTTGGATCTGCTGACCCCTCCTCTCTATTTGCATAGTTATCACCTTTATTCAGGCCCTTATCACCTCTTCCCTGTTATTTCACCAACTTTCTGATTGGTTTCCTAGCCTA
>NC_057861.1:535947210-535957210 GCF_019393635.1 Dromiciops gliroides
TGTGGGTTTTTGTTTTGTTTTCTTATCCTTTCTCACTCTCTCGCTTTCGGTCTGTGACGAGGGTTCGCACCCCAAAGTCCAGCTGTTACTGCTAAGGTCAAAATTCAGACATCTTTTTGCTTTTCTTTTTTTTTTCTTAAAAAAAAAGAAATGAAGGGAAAAAACCGTTTCTAGAACCGATCACCTGATTCGTTGTGTGGGCGCCTGGTGTGGAGCCCGTTCGCTCAGCTGTGGGGCAGGGGCGCCGGCTCCCCCTTCGGCCCGGCTCGGCCTGGCCCCGCTGGACCCTCAGTCCATATCGAGCTCTTCGCAGTCAGGACCGCCAGGCTCCGTGGGGCCTCCTGGCTCGGTCGTGCTACAGTTCGCCGTGTCCCCGCAGGGGCTGGGCTCCCGGGGGAGCGGTGCAGGAGAGGGCGACTGGGGGAAGCCTCCTCCACCCCCACCTGCTTCTGCTCCGCAGCTCGCTCCGGCTCCAGCTCCAGCTCCGGCTCCGACTCCGGCTCCGGCTCCGGCTCCGGCTCCGGCTCCGGCTCCGGCTCCGCCGCCCTCAGCCGAGTCCCTGTAAGCAGGGGGAGCCAGGGCTGTCCCTGCCGGGCCGCCCCCGCTGCTGCTGTCTGGGCTACAGTTGGCAAAGGGAGAGTTCGTGGAGCCCGGGCCGGGGTAAGCTGGAGGCCCCGGGGCTGGCCCGAAACTGGCCTGGCCAGGGTTAGAAGCGGGGGGCGGGGGAGCTGGTGGAGCGTCTTTAGGAGCCTGCTCCGGGCCGGGCCCGGCCTTAAGGGCGGCTTGCGGGACGAGAAAGCCGAGGGGTTGGGTGATCGGATAGAGTAGGAAATGTCCTTTGCCGATGAGGGTCCGCGGGGCGCAAGGCAGGCCCGGCGCAAAGTCCAGAGTGGCCGGCGCTTTCCGGCGCGGGGGGGAGTCGGACAGGAGGCTCTCTACGCTGAACGGACTGGGCTTGGGGAAGCCGGAGGAGCCTCGACCCGGGGCGCAGTCCGATGAGGAGGAGGACGACGAAGAGGAGGACGAGGAGGAGGACGAGGAGGAGGACGAGGAGTCCTTATCCTGGAGCCGGCTCAGTCTCTGCTGCAGGCCGGCGCCGCTTCTTTGGCTCGGGTAAAAGGCTGGGTCGCAGCTGCCCGGGGCCGGGGGCTCACTGGCCGCGCTGGGGGCGGGTCGTGGGCCCTTTCCCGGGGGCGGCTCCGGGGGCTCCGGGGAGAGGCCGCCGCCGCCGCTATCACTGTCGGAGCTGGGCGTACTGTGCAAGGACAGGCTGCTGGGAGAGTGCAGGTGGCGGCTCTGGCTCTTGAGCAGTTTCTTCTCGTGTTTGCGTTTCTTCTTCTCCATCTTCTCCAGCTCCTTTCGGGCTATCTCCTCCGGGTCCATGGGCTCCCCGCTGCACGTGGTGGGATGAGAGTTGTGAGCCGGCCGCCCCGGCCCTTTCTTCGTGTTCTCCTTCTTTCTCCATTTGGCCCGGCGGTTTTGGAACCAGACCTAAAAAAGCCGGATAAGGGAAAAGCAAGGGAGAGTCAGACTGGGGGGCCGGGGCCGGGGCCGGGGCGCTGAGGGGGAGGGAATGAAGACCAGAGGATACAGGGCAGACGGGGGCCTTGCTGTTGCTTCCCTACCCTGGTGGGGGATTGGGAGGGGGGGGGTGTTCTAAATGGCCTCATGTTTAAAAAAAAAAGTGAGGCTAGTAGGCAGGCTAGGCGAAAGGGAAGAATGGAAAAGAAACTACTCCTGGTTTTCCCTGATATGGGATTTCGCATATACACTCGGCTAGGCCGCAGATTCAAGCATCCTTTTGACCCGGGAAGAAGTGTTTACAGGGGTACGTGGATGCTGTCCTCCCAATACAATCTGCTTCCGCGCTCACTCCTCAGTTCTGTGCTATCTTTAGATACTAGAACTCAGTTTTCAAGCACTAAGAGGGCTGCCCAAAGTTAACTGGATGGTATGTCCGGCTGCAGAAATAGTGAAGAGAATAAACACCTCTTGTACTTCTCTCTCTCTCTGTCTCTGTCTCTCTCTCTCTCACACACACGGTATATGTATGTGTGTATGTACATATGTACATATATTTATATTTATAATTTTGAGAATCTAAGTCTTTTGACAGTCTTTGGGCTGCCAAACCTTTGGCTTCCCTTCAATAGGCAAGAGAAGCTCCCACAACTTTATGCTCCGAACTCACCCAGCCTCACAACTTGTCTCTTTCTACATGCTCCCCGAAAGAATTTAAGCTCATAGAGTTCTGATTTGGTGAGTAAGGACTGATCACTCCTGCCGGGACAAAGTGCACAAAACATATCAAGCCCCAAGCTGGGTTTTCCCCACCCCTACCTCCTGTGCTGATCATGGAGGAACCAAATGAGGGCCACAGCAGTACCCCTCTTTACACAACACTCCCTATGCCGTTCCTCTTTTTATTTGGGCCCCAAGGGCAGAGGGTCCTGCCAGTATGAGGAGCAAGATGATCCGAACCTTTGTCCCCAAAGTGTTGAGAGTGGGGGGAAGAAATTCCAACGACAGACGATTTATATACAGAAGAATTATCTCCCCCCCCCCTTTTTCTCCCTTATCCCTTCCTGAGTCACTTCCCTGAGGGTGGTTTGCCAAGGTTTTCTTTTGATTCTCACTTTGATCACTGTCACTCGTAACCATTCGCCAACACAGAAACACACCGGAAAACACAAATACACAACAATCCACTTCTTCCCATACACATCCACTTGTACACATTCCTTATCTCTTAAGCTTCCCTGACCCAGTACCATACACCACCCCCCCAGCCCAGTGCCTTTAAGAACGAGAAGGATGATTAGAAACCGAAATTCCCATTTTGGGGGGACGTTGTATCATAGTTCTGTCTAACAGGATGAGAGCAAAGTGTGTGTACCTAGAAAAAGATGGAGATGTGTTTGTTTAGCCTCTCCCAGCCTTGTCAGTGAGAAAGCAGCGCCGGTACTTGGTGCTGGTAGCTCCTTCCTTTGTGCCCATTGCAGACCGCCTGGTCACTGAGAATTACTCATTATCGTATTAGAGGGAAATGAAGGGGTCTCGACTTCACTTAACAATCTCAGAACAAATTGGATAAAAGGATTTCAAAACAGAAGAGGTCACGAGGGGAGGAAAATGCATTTGGTAAATACACCTTTTAAACAATGCTAATGGACGAATTCGCCGCGGCGCAATAGCCTCGCCCTGCCTCAGTCTAAACATCCCAGGGTTTCACGCCAAGAACAAGCCTTCAATTGCAGCGAACCCAACCTCCCCACCCCATCCCAAACCTCGATGTTCCACACTCCGCGAAAGCACTAATTAAGCAACTTCATTTTGAATTTTTTAATGCATTAGATTAACGCTGTATTTTGAAAAGTGAAAGCTTGCCCCACAGTTTCCATACCAAAGAGATGCAAAAAAAAAAAAAATCAGGGGCGTTAGATATACTCTGTTCCTTCCAATTCTCGGATGTGTTAACTATTTAAGTTTCCGGCTCCCCTTCCTCTGCTCTCCCCCTTCGGAAAAGCGATGAATAAATACGTGTTTTCTATCTGAATATTTTAGAGCCAAATAAACAAACAAACGGGTTTATTCAAAGCAAGGGAGAGGAGCAGCTGTTCAATGGAAAGGAGGGGAAACACAGGCGCAGCTTGGAAGTCGTCTGTGTCTGAACTTCATGCCTAGTTTCCCTTCACCTCTACTGTCTGCTCTCTTTTCTCAGCCCCCCCTTCCTCCTGTTTTCAACGGCGCCCCTATATACCCCAAATATTCCCCCATGTATCCCATTCTTTAACAGCTGAACAGTCCCTCTGGTTTTGGTGGCTTTATTTCACCCATACGCTTCTCCCAACATACGTTCATTTCCAATAGGCAAAGCTACTGGTTTCTGAGCAGAACTGGATAAAACATTTTCTACTCATTTAGGGCCTATCCCCCCCCCTTTTGTCAATATGTCCCCCCCTCCCATGATGTGAAGTCTCTACACACATCTTTCTTCCAAGGCGCGCTGAGGACTGGCACAGGGATTTCTCCCCACTACAGTCTGTCCTCACAAACACACGTAGACACCCCCCCCCACGCCCCCATTCTAACCGTTGGCGGCGCAGGAAAGTAAGGTGACCGCTGACCAGACCCAGAGAGGACTCGGTACCGGAGTCCTAGAACAAAGGGGGAGGGGGTCATGCGGGAAAGAGGGTAGACGAACGGAGGAGGGAGTCTGTACGCCACTCGGAAGAGGCTCAGCCTAGGAATCGGGAACGCCTGGGTCCTAAGAGGGAGAGGCGGGGTTGTGTGCTGGGACTGTTACCTGCACTCGGGACTCCACCAGGTCCAGGCGTAGAGCCAGCGCTTCCCGCATGAAGACGTCTGGGTAGTGGCTCTCGTTAAAGGCTTTCTCTAGCTCTTCTAGCTGCCAGCCCGTGAAGTTGGTGCGGGTTCTCCTCCGCTTACAGCCTGGACTCTCCTTATCGGGGTCTCCGGAGTCTGTAGGGGCACACAGTAGAGGCACGGCGAAGTCAGACCATTCGCTAGAGTTCCTCTGCTCCCCCCAAAGGGTCTCGCTCTTTATCTTCATCCCTGTCCCCGCTTTACTTACTCCCTTCAGGGAGTAGACTTCAGGGGATCCCCCGCCCCTGTTCCTAGTACGACTTCAACCCGAGTACCCAGAGTCTCGGCCCTTACTCTATTGTAGAGGTGGTAGAAATTCCTCACCATCTAGTTCTGGGATCACCCAAGAAGGGCTACCTCGAGATAGAAAGCGTGCTAGGGTGTTTTATTTTTGTCGTGGGTGAGGGAGTTGGGACGAAGAAACCACTGAATTCCTGGGGGCTGTTCCTTCACCTATAACCCGGCATATTCACTTCAATCCCAGCACTGACCCCAACTTTCTTAAACCTTGGGGGTCTGTGTTCGCTGTGGGGGAAGGTGTACCTAGTTACCATTCCACCTCTCCAAGGGGGAGGACGGGGAACATCTTTAAAAGGGTCCGCATTCGAAGGGGACTGAACCTCGTCCCCGGACGGCGCCCCCCACTGTCCGCCCATAGCTAACCCTCTTTCTCTAACCACTTCGCCAGCCTACCTGACAGCTTGAAGGTCTGACTGTCCCCGCTCACCCCGCAGCCCGACGGCAGCAGTGGGGTGGGATTGACTACTGAGGCAGCACAAGAGCCGTTCAGTAATCCATCTATAGAGAAGGGGACCGAGGCGGCGGCCGCGGCCGCCGCGGCGGCGGACTGCAGCTGGTGCCCCGCCAGCTCGTAGACGTGGTGGTGGCCTAGGGGGTAGGGAAAGCCCACCATGCCGCCCAGCGAGCCCCCGAACTGGGCATGGGGGTGATCCAGGATGCGGCTGTCCATCATCTCCGGGGTGGCAGGGCGCAGCTGGAGCTGAGGACGAGGAGGCGCAGGCGGCGGCGGCGGCGGAGGAGGAGATAGAGACCTGGAGCCCAGTACATGCTTCGCCCGGACTCCAGCGCTTTACTTTATCAACATCAAGCTCCCGATAATTAGCACCGGCCGGGGGAATTTGGGACCAATAAGAAGCGCTAATCGGGTCTGACGTCAGAGGCGTGCAGGGTGCAAGGAAACGTTTTCCATATCGATTGCTAATTATACCTGACATGCACCTCAATAAACAGTATCAGGAACTGTCACAACAAGACGGGGTGGGGGGTGTTGGCGGGGGAAGAAGGGAGCGGAGATACAAGAGGGGAGTCGACCTGGGGGAGAGAGGGGGGTCTGGGGGTCGGGGGGAGGAGACTGAAAGACGGGAGGGGTGCAAAGAAGAAGAGAGGCTAAGGGGAACTTTGAGACTGGATTGGAGCCCCCCCAGTTAAATACCCAACAACCCGAGTCACACTCAGCACCCTCCCCTCCTTTCCCCTCCCACTCCTTTCCCCTCCCCTCCCCCTGGACTTCCCTCCCCTCTTCAAATCACTAATAGATTTCCCTTTAAAACATTCACCGGCGTGTTGTGGGGATTTTTTTTTCACCAGAAATGCTGTACTCTCTGAACCTTTAAAGTGATGTTGCTCCAATTACAGAGAGACATTGAGCGGCAAATAGACTGATCCAATAATAGGAGATTCATCATCCTCTCTTTCCGAAGCTGTCACATTGAATTTAAAACTACAAGGGCTTTTCATCTCCTCTCCGGCTCTATACAGCAGGGGAAAAGAAGGGGGGAGAGGAGGAGGAGGAGGAGGAGGAGGAGGAGGAGGAATGAAATAAAGAAAAACCCTTTACTGTATTTAAAGGTGATCTTACCCTATCAACAAAAATCCTAATTAATGCCATCCAGTATTGATCGATGGGCACAACAATCTGAAATTATTTTGCTACTGGAGGCGGTGGCTAATGAAGCTTAGTCAACTGCCTCCCCCAAATGTAGACAACCGAGCGAGGGGTTTGAAAGAACGTGGAGAAAGTGGTAACTTTAGGATTACCTCCCCAACCTTCCCTCCCCCCCCCGCCCTTCCCCCCCCCCCACCAACCCCAGGAAAAAAAAAATCTTGGTTTGATTCCTCCAATGATGGATAGGGCAAAGCAGCCAACCCATTTGTTATAATTAAATTATGCTCTTGGAGAAGTGTCACTCCCTTAGACACTCTAAAATATTGATAGAATCAGTTAAATCATTAAAGGACATTCTTAAATAAGTAGCAAATTAGGCCTGTAGGTGGATAAGAAAAAATAACTTAAAATTTTTTTTCATAGTGATTTGGTCCTATCATATAGCTTCTTTAAAATCCCTGTTTTGTGTTTGCTTCTGATGGGATGTATGAGTGAAGAGAATGCTTTTCTTAAAGTCCCTTACTTTTAATCTAGTTCTAGTGATTTGGGGAAGAAGGAGGAGAGGGGGAGAAGGAGGAGGAGGAAGAGGAGGAGGAAGAAAGAAGAAGATGATGAAGAAGGAAGATGGAAGAGGAGGAAGATGATGAAGAAGAAAAGAAAGAAGAAAAATAAAAAGAGGAGAAAAGAGAAGGGGAGAAGGAGGAAGAGCGGAAGGAGAGGGAGGAGGAGAAAGAAGGGAGGAGGAAGAGAAGAAAGGGAGGAAGAGGGGGAGGAAAAGAGGGAAGAAAATAGGAAGGAAGAAGAGAAAGGGAGAGGGTGGAAAAGGAGGTGGGAGAGGAAGAAAGGTAGAAGGGAGGACTAAAGAGAGAAGGAGGAGAGGAAGGCAGAGATAGAGGGGTCAAAGAGTGAAAGAGACACAACAGAGAAAGGAATTCCGCTCTCACTCCCCCAGTCCCAGCCAGTTCCCAAGGAACAAAACAGTCGCTACAGCAATACCAATTGGTTCTGTATATGATGGGCGATCAGTACATATCTCTGCGTTTTCCAGGCTGTTGGAATGTATCTCTTCATAATGGGAAAAGCTTACACGAAATTTGGCTTCCCCTTTAAGTGACTTCAAGTTCTGAAGAGAGGCCACGCAAACGGTAAAGGTGAAAGGCAGAAAAGGGGAATGAGGGCGAGGGGTGGGCGGGGGAAGACAAGAAAGAAACAAACAAATCCGGCAAGACAGGAAGGAAGATAAAGGAAAAACCCTAGAAACCTTTGAGGGAGGTGTATTGTGCGAGTGTGTATGTTGGGGAATTGTGTATGTGTGTGTGTGTGTGTGTGTGTGTGTGTGTGTGTGTGTGTGTGGTTAATCCCTTGGAATCAGGAAGGGAGGAACAAGACCACTTTATCTCTGCCAAACACACCGATAGCTTTTCCAGTGGCCAGTTCCAGCACCCTTCTCTCCTAGCAGACCCCCAACAGGATACTTTCTATTTAAAAACGCTACCACAAAAGTCAGCAGTTAAGATGGAAAGCAGAGGAGAGAGCCTCTGATTGGTGTGGTCTGTCTGGCCCAGAATGTATCCACCTAATTGAATATCACATAATATGCCACTGCCCAATATAGATTACAGTTTAATTATTCTCTCTCTCCCTTGAAGGAATGGAGGGAGAGGTGAAAGTAATGAGGGGGGAGGGAGGAGAAATCTCTTTAAAAATGAAAAAGAATCTAGATTTTTTTTTTTGACTCCCAACCCTCTCCAGGAGAAATAAGAAAATGATGGTGGTATTAATTCTGAGGTCAAGGGCCAAGAGCTCTACTTTTCGCCATAATTTAATTTCTTTCTCTATAAATACTAAATGTAAACTGTGTCCATCCGACCAGATTTTGCCTGTAGCTATAAACGCCTCATTTTCTGTTGGGTTTCAGAAGAGGAATGCAAAGGAAGCGTGATTCTGAATACAGAATGGTAATCAATCCGGCTAAGGGGTGGAGAGGGGGAGGGGAGGGGAGGGAGCCCAGCCTCTCTCCCTCTCCCGTTCTCTCTTTATTATAATGAATTAATTCGACTTTATTTATCCCATTTTCTGGAGCTGACAGAATGTTAATTTGAGTTGAAATTTCGCTCGCCTCTCACTCCCTGACCCCTGGCCCTCAGATTGGCGTGTTGTAATAACCTGAATCTTTCAACAGAGGCCCTGATAATTGTTACCTTATTAGCATGCAAATTGTTTAATTAATATTATTATGAAGAAGCATACAATCCGTCCGTCACTTGACCTCGAGAGCAAGTCCACGCCGCAGCCGGCTCCCTGCATTTCAATGTTCCCATTTCAATCGCCTTGTGTTTTTAATGTTGCCGGGACTCTGGTGGAGCTCCTAAAAATCTCTTAGAGGGTTTGAGAGGAGCCTTTAATGAAGGTGGGGGGTGGCACGGGGGAGGGAGGGGACTTCTGGAGTCTCCCGGCCTTGATATTTCTTTATAGGGTTCTCTCTCTCTCCATCTCACAGACACATGAGAGAAGCTGGGGTTTTTTCTTCATCTTTCTCCCCCTCCCTCCACCCCCAACCTTATTTTGAACATCAAAATTTCATAATTGCTTCCTTGTCAATTGCTTCTCCTACAGCGGCTGCTTTAAAGCCCCCCCCTCCAGTCACCCCCCCCTTTTCCCCTCCCCTTCAATAGCGAGCCCTGTTCCTCCAAACAACTCGATGGGAAGCAGCCCTTGACACGCAGTCCTGGGAGACGCTGCATTTAAATCCCTTTTTCTACAGCCGAGTGACATTGTCAGATGCTAGCTTTAATTAACTTGATAATAAGACGTACACGACTACTCGCATTCAGGACGCCCGCGCGCCTCGCCTTGTTCTTCAGCGACTCCCCCCTTCCCCACCCGCCCCCTTCTCCGCCCCCCCCCACTTTTTACTTTTTTATCGCAATCTGGTTTTTTGTTTTTGGTTTTGTTTTGTTTTGTTTTGTTTTGTTTTGTTAATAATTCACTATTTCCTCCTCCCGGCCTGTCAAGACCCCGGATCCGCAGGAGAGGAACTGAGTTAGGAACCCAAAGAGTCAAGCGGGCTGGGGGAAGGGGGGGGAGAGTAATAGAAAGGGAATGGAGAGCAGGAGAGCAGAGGGAGGCGGAGGGTGGAAGTAGGAAAGGGCTAAACGGGAAGGTAAATGGCCCCAGGGTGAGAGAAGCCATTCTGCAAAGAGATGGTGCAACTCTCATGTGTAGACCGTCCCGGCCCTATGTTCCCAGCCACCTACCCCAATTCTTGTCTTGGGGTTTCCAGATCCCAGCCACCCGTCCCCTCTCTTGTCTTGGGGTCTTCTCTTACTCCCAAGAATCCCCTTCTAGCCGGAGTTGTGAAGGAAGTTGACCGAGGGCTTTGGCAAAGCCTTAGCGCCCCAGAACCAACCAACCTCGCTCTGAAAAAAAGGTTCCCTAAGCTCTCGCTCTCAAAAGCGATGTCTGCCCCCTAGCTAGGAAGGGTTTCTGGATAGAGTGGGAGCAGAGCAGCACAGGTCTGGGGACGAACTGGGATGGGGATGGGGAGACTCCGTTTCTGTATCTGGCCAGCTCCTTGAAGACTCCAGGAGGTAGCTCCTTTCTCCTAATAGGTTAGACCATTGAGGGTTACTTTCATCCCAGCTGCGGCTTTCCTTGGCTCCCAACTCAGTCTGGCTAGGCCAGAACCTCAAGTGCCCTCGGATTCTG